>NC_051185.1:135101173-135288132 GCF_013339695.2 Rhipicephalus sanguineus
ATGCGCGGTTTTATGCAAAAGCCATGCTATGAAAGTTTAGTATGGGGAGCGACATCGCAGGCAAATTACAATAAAACTAGTAACTCTAGAAAACGGGTACTACGCTGCTTTGAACGCTATAGGGGCAACCCACGGGACCTGAACACCACCATTATTTATAAAGTATAATATATTGTCACGTGGTCGTGACGTCGACGAAGACAGCAGTCCGCACGTCCGAGATGAAACTGTTTATTTGGCCGAACTTGTGGCCGGGAAACTGAAGGTCAAACTACAGCAATACACTGATAGCGTCGAACAGAGCGTCGACCGTCGATCAACTGACAAGCGGTGAAGCGCGTCGGCATTAAACACGTGCCGTCGAATATTCCAGCGTTATCGCTGGCTGTCCTGCAAATTCTAGAATAAGCTCGAGTGTGCGCGTCTTGCGCGCAATCTTAACAAAACGATCTACAATGATCGGGAAGCTTCGCGAACAATGTGGCGCGGTTTGCGCTGAGCGTTGCTGACAGTCTTGGGGGGTGTAGCTTCAGCTCATGAAAACATAAGACACGCGGCAATGCCCCCTCTGAAAAAGCATCGTCCCGATGCTTAAAAACAGAACATGAATACATGCAACACTAAAGAAAACTAATAAAGAAAGCAAACATTAGTGTCCTCTGGTGCGTTAACGTGCATAGTACGGTTTAAGGCGCACCACATGCACGACCTCGGGTCGAGCTCGGCGCCTCTGAGAGTTCGTGATGCCGTCGGGGACAACCTCGTAGTCGAGTGCGCCGAGACGTCGAAGTACCCTGTACGGTCCGAAGTATCGTCGCAGAAGCTTCTCGCTCAGTCCGCGTCGTCGTATTGGTGTCCAGGACCCAGACACGGTCGCCGGGCTGGTACTCCACGAAGCGTCGTCGAAGATTGTAGCGACGGCTGTCGGTGTTCTGCTGGGTCTTGATGCGCAGGCGGGCGAGCTGCGGAGCTTCTTCGGCTCGTTGTAAGTCAAGCGGCGTCGAGATTTTCTTCGTCGGTGACGTTCGGTAGCATGGCGTCGAGCGTCGTCGCCGGGCTTCTTCCGTAGACCAACTTGTACGGCGTCATCTGCGTCGTTTCTTGGACGGCCGTGTTGTAAGCGAAGGTCACGTACGGAAGGACGGCGTCCCACGTCTTGTGCTCAACGTCGACGTACATGGCCAGCATGTCGGCGATGGTCTTATTTAGACGCTCGGTGAGGCCATTGGTCTGCGGGTGGTAGCCGGTGGTGCGACGGTGGCTCGTCTCGCTGTATTTGAAGATCGCCCTGAGTGAGGTCCGCGTAAATGCGGTACCTCTGTCTGTGATGAGGACCTCTGGGGCGCCATGACGCAATACGATGTTCTCCACGAAGAACTGGCTACCTCGGCCGCACTGCCTTTGGGCAAGGCCTTTGTCTCGGCGTAGCGGGTGAGGTAGTCAGTTGCTACGACGATCCACTTGTTGCCGGAAGTCGACGTCGGGAACGGCCCCAGTAGGTCCATCCCGATTAGCTGGAACGGCCGGTGAGGTGGTTCGATTGGCTGCAGAAGTCCCGCTGGCCTAGTCGGCGGTGTCTTCCGTCGCTGGCAATCTCGGCAAGTCTTAACGTAGTGGGTGACGTCGGCAGCAAGGCGTGGCCAGTAGTATTTTTCCTTTATTCTGGCGAGCGTGCGGGAAACACCGAGGTGTCCAGCCGTCGGGTCGTCGTGTATGGCCTGGAGGACTTCTGGTCGCAATGATGAGGGCACGACAAGAAGGCAGTCGGCTCGAAGTGGCGAGAAGTTCTTCTTCAGGAGAACGCCGTTCCGCAAGAAAAACGACGGCAGTCCTCGCTTGAATACCTTCGGAACATCGGCGGTCTTGCACTCGAGGTACTCCATAAGGCCCCCAAGTTCCGCGTCGGCTCGTTGCCTTTCGGCGAAGTCATCGGCACTTATAGTTCCGAGGAAGCAGTCATCGTCGTCGTCTTGCGGCGGCGCGTCGACGGGGGCACGAGACAGGCAATCGGCGTCAGAGTGTTTTCGTCCGGACTTGTACACGACGGTAATGTCGAATTCTTGCAGTCGTAGGCTCCACCGTGCGAGGCGACCTGAAGGGTCCTTCAAGTTAGCTAGCCAACACAAGGCGTGGTGGTCGCTCACAACTTTGAAGGGCCGGCCGTAGAGATAGGGGCGAAACTTCGATGTAGCCCAGATGATGGCCAGGCACTCCTTTTCTGTTGTGGAATAGTTGATTTCTGCCTTTGATAGCGACCGGCTAGCATAACTGATGACCCTTTCCAGCCCGTCAGTCTTCTGCACGAGGACGGCGCCGAGTCCTACGCAGCTTGTGTCGGTGTGGATTTCCGTATCGGCGTCTTCGTCGAAATGCGCTAGTATCGGAGGCATCTGAAGGCGTCGTTTAAGTTCTTGAAAGGCTTCGATTTGCGCCGTTTCCCACTTGAATGGCACGTCGGTCTTCGTGAGGTGCGTTAGTGGCTCGGCTATTCGTGAAAATTCCTTGACGAAGCGTCTGTAGTAGGGCGCACAAGCCGAGAAAACGGCGGACGGCCTTCTTATCGGTGGGTGGCGGGAGGCAGCGATGGCAGCTGTTTTGCACGGGTCCGGGCGAACACCATCTTTGCAGATCACGTGACCCAAAAACAAGAGCTCCTCGTACGCGAAGCGGCACTTTTCAGGCTTCAGGGTGAGTCCGAGGTCCTGACTGCTTGAAGTACAGCTTCAAGGGCGCCGAAGGTGTTCGTCGAAGTTTGAGGAAAACACAACGCGTCGTCCAGGTACACGAGGCACGTCTGCCACTTCAAGCCGGCCAGTACTGTATCCATAACGCGTTTGAAATGTCGCCGGTGCCGAGCAAAGACCAAAGGGCATGACTTTGAACTCGAACAGGCCGTCTGGTGTTATAAAGGCAGTCTTTTCTCGGTCTCTCTCGTCGACTTCGATTTGCCAGTAACCGGTCTTCAGGTCCATCGACGAAAAGTACTTTGCGTTGTGTAATCGATCCAGGGCGTCGTCTATCCGGGGAAGGGGATACACGTCCTTCTTCGTCACTTTGTTCAGGTGACGATAATCGACGCAAAAACGTAGAGTTCCATCCTTCTTCTTCACTAGCACCACGGGGGATGCCCACGGACTCTTCGACGGCTGGATGATGTCGTCGCGTAGCATTTCGTCGACCTGTTTCTTAACAGCCTCGCGTTCTCGCGTCGAAACTCGGTACGGGCTCTGACGGATTGGTCGGGCACATTCTTCTGTTATGATGCGATGTTTCGCGACTGGGGGTCTGTCGAATTCTTGACGACGACGAAAAGCAGTCCTTGAATTGCAGGAGCAGGGCTTGAAGCTGGTCTTGCTTGTGCTTCGGGAGGCTCGGGTTGACGTCGAAATCTGTTTGGGGACTTCGATTCGTCGAAGCAGGTTCGGTAGCGTCCATGAAGGCGAATGCATTGCTGGCGTCCGCGAATTCGTCGATGTAGGCGACCGTGGTAGCAATGTTAAGGTGTCTGTATTTGTGGCTGTAGTTTGTCAGCACTACCTTTCCTTTGCCATCGCGCAGCTCGGCTATGCCTCTTGCGACGCAAATCTGACGGTTCAGAAGCAGGTGCTGATCGCCCTCGACGACGCCTTCCAGGTCTGCTGATTCTGAGTGCCGACGGAAATGATGACGCTGGAGCGAGGGGGAATGGTGACCTGGTCTTCCAGCACATTCAAGGCGTGTTTTTTCTGGCGGCGTGTACGGCGGTAGTGCTTTTTCTGTGGATAGTGTTATCGACTTGGATCTCAGATCGATGACTGCACCATGAAGGCTTAAGAAGTCCATACCAAGAATGACCTCTCTCGAGCAACGCTGCAGGACTACGAAGTTCGCGGGATAAATCCGGTTTGTTAATGGTGAGTCTCGCTGTGCAGATTCCCTCCGGTCTTACTAGATGACCTCCGGCTGTCCGGATTTCGGGGCCTTCCCAGGCTGTCCTAACTTTCTTCAGCTTCTCGGCGAACGGTCCACTGATGACAGAATAGCCGGCTCCCGGTGTCGACGAGAGCTGTGACGCTGTGGCCGTCGATAAGGACGTCGAGGTCGCTTGTTCGTCGTCTTGCATTGCAGTTAGGTCGTGGCGTCGGGTCACGGCTACGTCGGTTTGTTCCGCTGCCTCCCAGTTGCGTTGTCAGGTCTACTTCGGTCCGCGAGGCGTCGTCGTCAGGGCTCTGTCTGGTTCGCGTCGGGTCTTCAAGGTTTCGTCGTGGCGTCGTCGTCGGCGGCGGAGGATCTTCGATATTTCGTCGTACAGCAACCGCACCTCCATCGGTTGCTGCCCTTAGTTTTCCGGATACGGGCTAGGCGACCGGCCCCGGAATGGGCCAGTTGTACTGGCGGCGTTGGGGAGAGGCATAGCGGCCTGGCGACGGCGATCGGGAAGGTCCTCGGGGGGTCCACTGTGCTCCTGCCAGATAGTCGGGCGATGTCACGTGGTCGTTCACCCTGCTGTGGACGCGGCGCGTCGATGGCGAACCCGCGCAGTCCTATCCGTCGATACTGGCAGCGGCGGTAGGTGTGGCCGGCTTCTCCGCAGTGGTAGCAGAGTGGACGATGGTCGGGGGCGCGCCAAACGTCGGTCTTCCTCGGCGTGTATTGCTGGCCGGTTGGCGAGCAGTATGGCGTCGGTGGTGGCGGCGGTGGTGCCTGGCGGCGGAACTGCTGGGCCGGCGCGGCGTCTTGGCGCGGGCAAGGAGGGGGGGCGTTGCGTCGGGCTGCAGCAGCATAACTCACTGCTTGAAGCTGCGGCGGTGCCGGCTGAGGAACACCCAGCGACTCTTTGATTTCCTCGCGGACAATGTCTGCGATCGAATCCACTTGAGGCTGCGGCGAAGGTAACAGCTTGCGCAACCCCTCCCGCACGATCGCTCGGATGGTTTCGCGCAAGTCGTCGGTGGCTAGTGAGTGCACTCCGGAATAGGTTGCAGAGAGCGGCGAGCGGTTGTACTGTTTCGTCCGCATGTCCAGTGTCTTTTCAATAGTCGTAGCCTCGGCGAGGAATTCGGCGACCGTCGTGGGCGGGTTGCGGACAAGTCCCGCGAAAAGTTCTTGTTTGACACCCCGCATGAGCAGGCGAACTTTTTTGTCTTCTGCCATCGCAGCGTCGGCCTGACGGAAAAGTCGAGTCATCTCTTCCGTGAAGATGGTGACGTTTTCGTTTGGCAGCTGCACCCGGGTCTCCAGCAAAGCAGCGGCCTTTTCCTTGCGGACGATGCTCGCGAAGGTATTGAGGAACGTCGTCCGAAAGAGCTCCCAGGATTGAAGGCTCGATTCATGGTTTTCGAACCACGTCTTCGCGGCGTCTTCTAAGTAGAAGTAGACGTGGCGCAGCTTCTCTTCAGTGTCCCAGTGGTTGAAGGCGGCGACTCGCTCGTACGTCTCCAGCCAGCTCTCCGGGTCTTCAAACGACGATCCACGGAAAGTTGGTGGCTCCCTTGGCTGTTGCATCACTACCGTTGTAGGTGGCAGGGGGTCTGTCATCGTCTCGGCGGTAGATGTGACGGTCTTCGGCTGCCTGGCGTTTTCGGGAAGGAGCCCGTACTCTGGTTGTAGTCCCTTCTGCCGGCGGCTGGTTCGAGGATCCGGGTTGACCTTAGAGTCGTCTTCTTCGCGGCTTGGGCTTGGGTCAGCGCTCCGCGGTGGCGTCCGGATCATGAAGCACCACCTCCACCAGATGTCACGTGGTCGTGACGTCGACGAAGACAGCAGTCCGCACGTCCGAGATGAAACTGTTTATTTGGCCGAACTTGTGGCCGGGAAACTGAAGGTCAAACTACAGCAATACACTGATAGCGTCGAACAGAGCGTCGACCGTCGATCAACTGACAAGCGGTGAAGCGCGTCGGCATTTAAACACGTGCCGTCGAATATTCCAGCGTTATCGCTGGCTGTCCTGCAAATTCTAGAATAAGCTCGAGTGTGCGCGTCTTGCGCGCAATCTTAACAAAACGATCTACAATGATCGGGAAGCTTCGCGAACAATGTGGCGCGGTTTGCGCTGAGCGTTGCTGACAGTCTTGGGGGGTGTAGCTTCAGCTCATGAAACATAAGACACGCGGCAATATTAAGGGCCGACCAAATATTCTATTTTAAATTACTTCAATCACTACACCGTGAAAAGTCATACGTTAATAACAGCAATGATAAATCAACGTACTACTTTAGAGATCAAAAGCGCCACATGCCAATAAGCGGACTAACTATGGAAGCAACCTCTTAAATATCAAACCATGTCGCTTTTTAATAAATTAGAACGAGATTTGGACTTCGATGTTAGTCCAAACCTTTTTAAGAAACAACTAAAGAGGGTGTTGATCAATAAAGCATTCACTTTCAGGTTATCACATTAAAATACATGTTACTTCCTTTATTGTGTATATATATGCATTTGCCTTGTGGATAATGACCCACCGTGCATTTCTTTAGAAGCACTTGTGCTTTTACGTTTTTCCTTTATTTGTTAGTTACTTATTTTATTTATTTCTATTTTAACATAAATGTTGTGTTAAACAAAGTATACTTAGAATGTATAGACTCGTTTCACATATTGTTTGTTACTTCAGTGCAAAGGAACCTTTTCTAGTGCTATCCTTCGGTATTCTTCCAAATTCTCAGCGCGCTGTGAACTTATCGAGCTTTATGTATATCTTTACATGCTAGACTTGAACTATGTTTTGGTGTGTTGCGAAAAGTTTGCTGTGTATTTGTTGTTTAATATTTTTGTAAAACGGGTACAGAGGCCTTTTGTCAGGTATTGCTATACCTTTAGCTTCTGTACCTTTCTTGGTGCAATTCAAGAAAAATAAAGAATCTGAATCTGAATTCCACTTCTTCAACTCTAAAAGGTTGCATACATTTGTAATTAACCCATGAAGCCCAACGAGTCACTCTGGTACACTTATGTGTGCAAAGCTTATCTAAGTAGCCCATAGTGTTTATAATGCCTTGGAAAGTGCCTCTTGGTCATAAATTGCTGTCAGGATGAGTTTCTTAAAACATTTGTTTTTGCGTTTTCCAGAAATGAATGTACTCTTCATTACCAAAAAAGATGCAGAACAAGTTAATCTTTTAAAATGGTAATGATGTGTGTTCAGGCGTTATGGGGTTAAGGCTGATCTGTTAATCTTATTTTTCTTCAACCGCTGACAGATGTGCATTGCCAGTTTGAATATTGTCTATGAAGTGCTCTAAACTGTACGGTGTAAATGATTATAAATGAGTTATTGCAGAGTTTTGTATGCATGCACATCCATATTATAGCAGCCGTAATATGCTGCATCATACAGGCAATGCAATGGCCTAATATCTGGTCTGCTGGATGGACACTTTGAGGAGGCAGAAAGTCAGCGGCCAAATCCCGACATCTGGGAGACATAAAGGACGGTTACATATCGGATACATACAGGACGGTCACAAATGGGACACATACAGGACGGACACTTGGAGGACACAGAAAGTAAGCGGCCAAATCGCGACATTTGGGAGACATACAGGTTGTGTCCTCATGCGGCCTCGGGGAACCATACAGTACACTTTCAGGACATCTCCATTTTCATGAGGAACGACCTGGTAACAGCTGATTTCAGGCATTAGAGGGCTATCCCGTTTTTTATAACCTTCGACTGAAAGGACTGAAAGCTTAACAGCGGCTTGCTAGACCGAGGGGCGCATTTATAACATGTATGGTCAGCTGAAAAAAGCAGTCTAAGATGCAGAAACTGTAGAGTGTTTTTAACTGGCTCTTCGCAGGTGAAACTCAACCCCCCGCCTTTTGCTTTGAACGCTCCTAAAATAACCCGTGCGAAGGTTTCCACATGCACATTGTTTCCCAGTACCAAAAAATCATCTACATTGAGAAAGACGCCAGTGGCAACTACCTGCAAAACTGGCAACAAGTCACGGTCCATTCTGCTCAAAAATATATCGCTGAGGACGGGGGCAACCTTGGACCCGATACAAACCCCCGTTTCTGATTCTGAAATCCGAGCTTCACTGGCACGCAAGACTGTATCGGCAGCTACTCTCAACGCGGTTACGCATGGAAACGAATCCGAAAAAGACGGAATCTGAGCGGCAGGTCTGTTTGAGACAGCTCCGGTACCGTCCACCTAAGAAAGTTCCTGAACACCGCAACCCTGTGCACATGACGGAACAGGTGAACCTTTCGGGCCGCATCCACGAAGCCCTGTCGTTGGGTCCCAAGTTCACCGTGGAAACTAAGAGAAGACCCGAAGAGCTGTTGTCCTTCGTGATACAGGTGTCCAAGTATGCGACGGAAGAAGCGGTTCCACGCCTGGTTTCTGAGGGCGTTGATGTGGTTGCCCGCTCAAAGGGAGCACGTCCTAGACTCTCGGTTAAGCGCGTCGCTGACTACCTGACTGCCAATTCTCTTTGTGTGGTGCCGGCTGATAAGGAAGGTGGCTTTTGTGTGTTTTCATCAGGGGTGTTTTGTTAAAAAGCCAGCAGTGCCATCGCCAAAGTCTTCAACCGGCGCGACACTGAGCAAGGTAAAGTCCTCAGCTATTATGCTTTGCAAGAAGTTCCAACTTGAGAAACAACAGAAGTCCTTAGCAAACAGCAAAAGGGGCCACCTGTTGGTTCAATTCAGCGCAAAAACCCATAAGGTTGACGTTCCCTTAAGGGTAATTGTGTCAGAATACGACTCCTGGCAGAAGCCAGTAGCGCTGTTTTTACAAGCCAAGCTTAAGTATCTGTCAACTAACGACCCCTTCATAATAAGGAACTCGGACGAAATAAACAGTTTTTTAGGAACTAACGTTGACAAAGGTTACCAAGGTTTTTCCATTGACATCAAGGATCTTTTTTACTCCATTCCTCACAAAGACCTGCTAGAAGTAGTGGAACAGTCCATTCATGAATATGGTTAAGCAGCGTGGAGAGTTGGGCTGGTTGGTACGAGTTCATTCTGGTCGAACTGCGCAAAGGACGGGACACGAAGAAAGGCAAGACAAACGAGCGCAGACTAACTGAGTTTATTGAACGATGAAACCAGCCTTTTTTAACAGCCTCAGACCATATGACGCGTCCCCCTAGGGGCTAACACAGGAACCGCTAAAAGCCATGAAAATAGCACGTTAAGGAGTTATCAATGAAACAGCTGAAAAGATATCATAAAGACACGTGACAGGCTATAAACCCATGACAAACAACGTGAAAAAACATGAAAAGCGCAGTGCAAGAGAACGATTGTGCGCACATGGAAACAACCAACATAGACTGAGATGATTACGTGCACGTGGAGCAGAGATATGCGTACTCTTTGTCAGTAAGAATAATCGACGGGTGGCTGATGCATCCCTCCCCTTTTCTCCTGATATGGAACGCCTCGATAATTCTGCGGTCTATGAACCTCCTTTCTTTCGACAGAACTGTCGCGTCTTCGAAAACTGCCTCGCATCCGCTTGCCGGCAGCGCGCTGGTAAATGCAAAGCTCGGGCGTTAGACAGTGATCTCTCGTGCTCCTTTAGTCGCATGTTAATGCATCTCGCGCTCTCCCCTATATATGATTTCCCGCAAGTTATTGGCCCCTGGTAAACCACACCGACCTCGCAAGTTACATGCTTATTCCTGTGATGAATTAAACACTCACTTCGACGCGACTCACTCGTGTCTTCCTTCCTCTTACTAACCATGTTGCACACTTTGGAAAGTTTTGCACGCGCGGAAAAAACTACATTGACACCATATTTATTCCCGATTTTTTTAAACCATGGGAAAGGCCGTGAGCATACGGAACAACGGCGAACTTGTCCACCTCTTTCGGCTTTCCGCTGGCATTCTGTCGCATGCCTTTTCCTTTTACCACGTGGGCGAGCTTGCCGCAAACAGTGTCCATCAGGTGGCTCGGATACCCAGCGTTCCTTAGCCTTTCCACTTGCTTTTCGAAGCTTTGCGTCATCTTGTGGACGCACGATTTTTCGAGCGCTGCTCTCAAAGCACTGAAAGCGATCCCCATTTTAATCACCTTAGAATGGCTGGACGCATAGTTAAGCAGCGGTTTTCGGGCCCTCGGCTGGTAGCACCAACAGACATGATCTGATGTAAATTCTAATTGAAGATCCAAAAAATTGCAACCTAAATTATTTCCAAAATTCAAGCGTAAACCTCAGGCCTCGGCCATGCGTACTGAACAGACCAAGGACACACTTGGCTGTCTCTTTGTAATTCTGTCTCCCTAAGAACACCAAGTAATCGTCGACATCGCGAAAATTTTTAACAGTATCTGGCACATATTGTTCAATTACCCTATTCACTCCGCTAAGAAAAATATTACTCAGTATTGGAGCCACACTGGAGCCAATGCGAACGCCAGTTTTTTGCACGTACAGTGCACCTCCCACTCCGAGAGCAGTCGAATCCAAATAAAGGTTCAAAAGTTCCAGGAAGGTTTCTACTGACAAGCAACTTCTTCTTACGAACGCTGCCTCGTCGTTATGCTCCGTGATGCAAGTTCTGACACTTTGAAGAACGTCCTGACGTGGCAGAGAATAGAAAAGATCTTCGACGTCGATACTGGCAGCAGCACAGCTTCCGGGGTTAGTTCCTCTCAGGAATTCTGTCACAGTGTAATGGCTAACATGCAGTGCCCTCGCGCGGCTCTGTGGCTTTGTGTGTTGTGGCGTCACGACTGAGGGTGAAAGATGGGGACGCGGGAAAAATAAAGAGTCAGTTTTGTTTTGGGCTCTCGTAGAGCTATGTCTTATTTTTGCTATCTAGTCTCCGGCTATCTCCCGGCCATCTGCGCATGTATCAAATTCCACCAAACATCGCGAATCCGGGATTCTGAACGGATCCTCAACACATAATGGCGCCAGGTGCTTTTGAAGATAGCCAGAGACCTCCCGGAGCCAGGTATTTCTTCCTGAAGCTATAGTCCTCAACGGAGCCTGCGGCTTATGCGTCTTTACCGCGTAAAAAACTTCTAGTGTCAATTTTGGAGCCTTCTTCACTTTTTTGGCCACGTCCTTCTTTACGCATGGCCGAGGATGAGGTTTACGCTTGAATTTTGGAATGAATTTAGGTTGCAATTTTTGGATCTTCAATTAGAATTTACATCAGTTCATATCTGTTGGTGCTACCAGCCGAGGGCTCGAAAACCGCTGCTTAACTATGCGTCCAGCCATTCTAAGGTGATTAAAATGGGGATCGCTTTCAGTGCTTTGAGAGCAGCGCTCGAAAAATCGTGCGTCCACAAGATGACGCAAAGCTTCGAAAAGCAAGTGGAAAGGCTAAGGAACGCTGGGTATCCGAGCCACCTGATGGACACTGTTTGCGGCAAGCTCGCCCACGTGGTAAAAGGAAAAGGCATGCGACAGAATGCCAGCGGAAAGCCGAAAGAGGTGGACAAGTTCGCCGTTGTTCCGTATGCTCACGGCCTTTCCCATGGATTAAAAAAGACCGGGAATAAATATGGTGTCAATGTAGTTTTTTCCGCGCGTGCAAAACTTTCCAAGTGTGCAACATGGTTAGTAAGAGGAAGGAAGACACGAGTGAGTCGCGTCGAAGTGAGTGTTTAATTCATCACAGGAATAAGCATGTAACTTGCGAGGTCGGTGTGGTTTACCAGGGGCCATTAACTTGCGGGAAATCGTATATAGGGGAGAGCGCGAGATGCATTAACATGCGACTAAAGGAGCACGAGAGATCACTGTCTAACGCCCGAGCTTTGCATTTACCAGCGCGCTGCCGGCAGTGCGGATGAGAGGCAGTTTTCGAAGACGCGACAGTTCTGTCGAAAGAAAGGAAGTTCATAGACCGCAGAATTATCGAGGCGTTCCATATCAGCACGAAACGGGAGGGATGTATCAGCCACCCGTCGATTATTCTTACTGACAAAGAGTACGCATATCTCTGCTCCACGTGCACGTAATCATCTCAGTCTATGTTGGTTGTTTCCATGTGCGCACAATCATTCTCTTGCACTGCGCTTTTCATGTTTTTTCACGTTGTTTTTCATGGGTTTATAGCCTGTCACGTGTCTTTATGATAGCTTTTCAGCTGTTTCATTGATAACTCCTTAACGTGTTATTTTCATGGCTTTTAGCGGTTCCTGTGTTAGCCCCTAGGGGGACGCGTCATATGGTCTGAGGCTGTTAAAAGGCTGGTTTCATCGTTCAATAAACTCAGTTGTTAGTCTGCGCTCGTTTGTCTTGCCTTTCTTCGTGTCCCGTCCTTTGCGCAGTTCGACCAGAATGAATATGGTGCCATAAAGTTCCAGAATGATGCCTTGATATCTAACAGCCATTTCTTGGAGCTTTTAAAGTTTTATCTCGTGTCAACATTTATTAAATGGGATGATGCCGTTTATCTACAGAGAACGAGGGTGTGTATAGGATCGTGCATTGCACCCATACTCAGCGATCTTTTTTATTTTTATATCCCGACGCGATGTCATTCTGCCCGATAAACTCACTCAGACGAAAGTGCGCAAAGCTTTTCGTTATGTTGACGACTTCTTGTTTTTTTATTGAGTGCGCATGAAGTGACGTTGAACGCCAGGTTGCAGAAATTTTGCCAACCATTAAGGAGTATCTGGTTCTCCTTGACGTTACGTATGAAACACCACAAGAAGGTACTATCCGGTTTCTTGACCTTCGTCTGTTTTCTTCAGTAGGACATATTTGCTGATGCTATGAATCGCGGTCAGAAAAGCATCTCCTGCAGTACAGTTCAGCGCATTCAAAGCTAATTAAACGAGGGGTTGCAGACTATGCTTTAGGAATGCCATGATGAAGTCATGCCATCACACTATGGCCGCTAGTTTCGCAGGAAAAAACAAGAGATTATCCTTGGCAGGCTATCGAGTGTTGCTGCAGGTATCAGTGGCTGAGTGCTTGTTGCATGGTTCACGTAAGCGGGGACGTCCGCAGAACAATGATGTGCCCGATGCTGGAAAAACCAGTTTCATACCGTATGTACATAAGGTATCACACCATTTGAAGAAGCTAGCCCTGAAAGAAAACGTCCGCGTAGGGTTCTCTGCCCGAGAGAAACTAAGTCGACTACGCAAGCTCACGAATCCTAAGAAGGAGTCGCAACCCGCCTGTGGAAGGAGGCATGTGACTAAGTTTGTTGAATGCTCCCTAGCTGTCATGTACATGTTCCCTCTGTCGTGCGATGCGGTTTACATAGGACAGACGGGTAGGTGTATGAATGACCGCTGTCGCGAGCATTGTTGCAATGTAAAAAAAATCGCCCGCATATTCCCACGGGGGGAACTCGAGTAAATGCGTCGCAGAGTGGTGGGGGTATCGCGTGAATGTTGCGTAATTGGGTACGGTCTGGGAATGCTTAATTGTTACACGATGCGCACACCAAGTACGACTTGAACGGCTCCAGCGTGCACGAAGTTCCGGGTCCGCAGGTCGCTTCAAACGCTCGCGTTCAGCGTCGTCTGCTCGTCTCTTCGCAGCCTTGTCTTCTGCGTTGCTTGCTGTTGTTGACGCCGACGACGGTGAGGGTGGGGTAACGTTGCCTTCAACGAGTGGTGGGACGCTGATTGAAGGTACTGTTGCTTCCATCGCATCTACTCGAGTCAAGCAAATCGTCAAGTCAAGCGAAAGCCAAGTAAAGACGCCCTTGACTGAATTCCGAACGCGCGCTCCGCCGCTTGTATACACACCGCCCGCGTTCGAGGGAGAGGAGGGAGGGAGGAGGAAGGAAGGGAGGGAGAGGAGAGGCTTGCTGCCGGCACGAGACGAGCCGAGCATGCGCAGTGAGGGTGTGGACGGCGCCGCCGACGCCACCCCGTATGAAAATGGTGATGTCTGGGAAATGTACTTTCTGTTTCCCATTGACGACCTACATGACCTTTATGGTTCCTCTTCCTTTTTGTGACCTGCAGGACGCTACTTTATGTTTACGAAATCCTTCCTCTTGCTATCGAAGGATTCCTTCTTGTCCCCTGTAGGATGTGTCCTTTATGTTTTCGGGAGGATGTTACCTGGCAGGGAACTATATGTTACCTGCAAGTGCACCTGAGTTCATGAGTGCGTAACATGTGGCAATACAAAAACCGTTTTTGTCAGTGCCTAGCCAGAAGGGGGGTTTGGGAGTGCCGAAGCATATATATATATATATATATATATATATATATATATATATATCAGGAATTTTTTCGGGGGGAGGGGGGGAGGCCCACTTGATGAAAACCTTGACGTTTTCAGAAAAACACCTACTTCACCGAAATTTCGGAGGAGGGGGATGGCCTGGGCCCCTTGGGCTCCACCCTACTGGCTACGGACCTGATATATATACATATATATATATATATATATATATATATATATATATATATATATATATATATATATGTATATATATATGTATATATATATATTAACCCATGAAGCCCAGCCAGTCACTCTGATACACTTAGGTGTGCAAAGCTTACCTAAGTAGCCCATAGTGTTTATTATGCCTTGGAAAGTGCCTCTTGGTCCTAAATTGCTGTCATGATGAGTTTCTTAAAACATTTGTTTTGGCGTTTTCCAGAAATGATTGTACTAATCATTACCAAACAAGATGCAGAACAAGTTAAAACGTTTAAAATGTTAATGATGTGTGTTCAGGCGTTATGGGGTTAAGGCTGATCTGTTAATCTTATTTTTCCTCAACCGCTGACAGATGTACATTGCCAGTTTAAATATTGTCTGGAGGCGAAAATGTTTGAGGCCCGTGTACTTAGCTTTGAGTGCACGTTAAAGAACCCCAGGTGGTCGAAATTTCCGGAGCCCTCCACTACGGCCTCTCATAATCATATCGTGGCTTTGGGACGTTAAACCCCAGATATTATTATTATTAGTTTAAATATTGTCTATGAAGTGCTCTAAACTGCACTGTGTAAATGATAATAAATGAGTAATATTGCAGAGTTTTCTATGCATTTACATACCAATTATAGCAGCTGTATTATGCTGCATCGTACAGGCAATGCAATGGCCTAATTTCTGGTCTACGTAAAGGGTGCCTACTCATAGGACACATACAGGACGGACACTTTGAGGAGACAGAAAGTCAGCGGCCAAATCGCGACATCTGGCAGACATAAAGGACGGTTACATATCGGATACATACAGGACGGTCACAGATGGGACACATTCAGGACGGACACTTGTAGGACACAGAAAGTAAGCGGCCAAATCGCGACATTTGGGAGACATAAAAGTTGTGTCCTCATGCTGCCTCGGGGAACCATGCAGTACACTTCCAGGACATCACCATTTTTATGAGGGGCAGGTGCGACTAAGAAATGCTCCGCATTTGAAAAAGTCACAGTTTCGCCGCAAGGGCGAAGCAATGAATGCGATAGCAAGAAAAGCGGCCCATGATGGACCCGCTGCTACACTGCATAAACATCCGCCCCCTGGCAGCAACTATACTCGCGGACAAGTTTTCTTGGCAATGAAGCGAAGGCTACAGAGCCACAATGCACCTGTCCTACCGCTAATGAATGAAGTCCCACAATTGCGTCCGTATTTTCTGCGTGAGATATATAAAATACTCCTTCATTTTCTACATGTGGCTTTTTGAGACGGAACGCAGTGCTCACAAGCGAGATGTTTGCATTTCGTTTACTTCATACGTTGTCACTTTGTGTTTTTGCGTGCGTGAAAAAGTCGCGCCTTCTACCCGTACCTTAGACGCTAAGCAGCGTTTGCGTCGAAATGCAACGCTAGCCGTCACTTTCCACGGCGTTACGAGACGCGCGCCAAACCGGACTACTTCGCGTAGCAGCACATGAGCAGACGCTCCGCCCCGTAGCTTTCCCTTCACTGCCAAGAAAAGTTGTCCGCGAGTATACCGCGCGAGCAGACAGCGGAAGGGCAAGGTTCTCCCTGCGCAAAAAATAAAAGAAGTGAGCGAGCTGGCCGACGACTTTTAAATGCCCCCGTTTAGGGAGCCTTCGTGTGCGCGCGCCTCCGTGCCTCCGTCGAAGGCGCGGAGGCGCGCACATGAAGGCTCCTTATGCCCGTTACGCCCGTTTAGGGTGCCTTGATGCGCGTTTTGTCCCGTTGGTAACGCTGGTAACGAAGAAACGCTTATAAGCGCCTGCCGTCTCTGAGTCCTGACAGCGGTAAAGGGTGTGTCTATATAACGCTCGCCGTTAGCTATCTGAAGGATCTGCTCTTTGTGGCGGGGCTAGCGCCACGCGCTGTGCACCGAGAGGTTGCTGGTTCGATTGCGCACTTCGGAAGCATTTTTCTGAATTATCTTTCTTCGGGACTTTATATATATATATATATATATATATATATATATATATATATATATATATATATATATATATATATATATATATAGTTGAAAAAAAATCAAGCACGTAGGAAAAATTGTTCAGTAAAGGACTGACGTTTCGGCCGCGGGACCGGCCTTCGTCGGAGTCGACGAAGGCCGGTCCCGCGGCCGAAACGTCAGTCCTTTATATATATATATATATATATATATATATATATATATATATATATATATATATATATATATATATATATATATATACATACATACTTTCACATATATGGTGCATGACAGCGGCGACGGGGACGGCAGAAACCAGCCGAGACTGTCAATATAATTGCTATCGCAATAAAAACAAGGTTTCCTCAGGTATTTTCCTGGCTACACATTGTAAGAGGTGTGCATGTACTCCATTGTTTGACCGTTGTGTCGTTTTGGGCCGCAGTCGTAATCAGTTCACACGTGGAATCATTGAGGCGAGTGCTATTGCAAAATGTGTGAAGCTCTGTGTGAGTAGGCCACCTATAGCCTTATCTGAAAAAGAGATCGGTTTTCTTGAGCGTGTGCAGTGAAGTGCGGACGTAAAATTGTTAATGTGATTTTTGCGTAAACGGCGGTTTCTGGTCACGTGTGCAGCGCCACATGTTTAGTTGTTGTTTTTTTTTGGTCCGGTTGCGGCGTCACGTGGACTGTGAGGTGAGCCATATAATGTGCTGTAGGGTCATGCATTAAACAAAAGTTGGAAGTTTAGCGCTCATCCTGTTGCCTGTGTTTCCTTCTCTGATGTTGCCTCTTCATGCTCAAACTGAGCTGCGCGATACCAGTACGATAAGTACACGAGCACAGAGAACCAGCACTGAGGTAATTTTCATGGCAGCTGCAGTGTGGCCGCGTTTTCCCTTGGTATTTCTGCTTTCTTCTTATTAACATCTCACCCGATTACTGCGCACAACGCTAAACGTTGTTGGTCCTTTTCTTTGCACCTCTGTTCGTGTGGTTCTCTTCGATTACTCTTTTTCTCAGGAAGCTTCCGGAGCGGCTTGACCTGCATCGTTCTTTTCGCTGCTGTAGGAACTGCTTGGAAGGCTTCAACAGAAAAATTTTAGGGACTCCACTTACTGCATGTGAACGCGATATTGATATCAAAAAAGAAGTCAACCGTACTCTGAAAGAACAGACGACAGCTCTCGTGATGAAGCAACCTCGATGGAAACGGACAATGGCAGCCCGAGAGCGCATTCTCGGAGCAGTGGTGTTGATGAAGTCTTCCCCTGAGAAGAATGGTTTCTCAGGCCTTGGAAGAAGTGAGATGTGGGATAAAAAATTGATAGCTGCATTCGCGGAGGAGCTGGCGCCAAGACGAGATGGCAATTTAGATCACGACGATTAAGAAAAAAGTGTGCGATTGGTTTGTCAGGCAATTCCGCCAGAAGCGCGACAATGACGCCCAGGAGGGCAACGGATGGCGCGATGGGGAAACGACATCGAGAATAAAATACCTTACGCCTAAAAAGGCAGTTGCGCCAGGCGACAAAGAAGGGAATAGAGAAAGTGCGCTTCACAAAAGTCATCATAAGTTCCTCTTAACGATCTTCGGTTTCAACGGCAGGCTTGTGAGTGGACGTCGGTCGACTTCCATTCTTCCCGCTGTGCACTACGGATTAGGCGGCCATGGGGCCTTGCATGAGGCGTTTAACCGCTAAAAGGCAAAATGCTTGTTACTTCAGACTTTGGATGTGAAGGAAATGATACAAAGTATATCAATGAGCATCTGTGCATTGAAAACGAGGTACTTCTTGGCAAGGCTACTGCACGCAAAAGAGGAGAAAAAATGGAAGTACACTTGGGTTGCAAACGGGAAAACTGCTGCAAAAAGGCAGATAATTCTAGCGTTCTACATATTCAGACTGAATATTCAGTTTGGGTCAGCATGCGGTTCAACGAACACACACTTACGCAGAGGGTGTGGTCGTGAAAACTTTCCTTCTTGTGTGCGCGTCTTTCAACGCTGGGTTTGTTGATTTTCTATTCAAACTGAAGATATTCTGTAGACCTGCTAACCCTCACAGTCATGGCTGCATATCAGTTATCGAGTGATAACATCGAAACTTCTGTCTGCCCTCTGGTGCAATGCACCGTGAAAAAAATATTGACGGTCTTTGCTCTTTCCTAGAAGTTAGTTCCTTTGAATTCTACTTCATATCTGTTTCTGAGACCTGGCTTAAACTAACTGAAGTTCCGAATATGCCAGGCTATTCATTCACTTCTATTTCTAGAAAATCTTGTGCACCACGTGGAGGCGTTCGCATATTTATAAGAGGAAGCGCCAAATGTGAACTCGTTCCTAAGATCGCTTACTGTTACCTCCATGAATTCGACTTTTCAGTAGTTAAATCAAACTCCGTTTTCATTACTGTTGTCCATGCTGCTCCGAACCAAAACTTGCAATCTTTTACGCATCATTTTGAAACATTACGAACATATTTGACCAGCTTCAACTAAAAAATAAAACTACGTGGTGACTTTACCACAAATTTTCTGATAAATGAGAACAATGAATACTTTCATCTGATTAATTCTTATGGTTTCTTAACGCCATTACAAATCCCACCAGGGTCACTGTTACTTCATCAACGCCAATCAACTTTTACTTTCCAACATTGAGACAACAACCAGCGAGTACTACGTCCGTGACACAGTAATGTCATATCATAACCTGACTCCCATTTTCTTCCCTAGACTGAAAATAATATTAATAGAAGCACGACGTACCGTAACATGAGCAATCTTTGCAGCTTAAAAGCGCCCTTATTAGATATTGATGACAGTATGCTAGACCTTCCTGACGTTTATGAGCAGTATGCCACACTAAGCATTAAGATAGCGGAAGTCATCACACAATCCAAAATCATATGCAAGAAAAAGAATCACGGTGAGGATATCTGTCTGTGGATGACCAACGATATTTTACAAATAATAAAAAATTACTTATGGCACACAAAAGTTCAACAAAATAAGGGCAACTCGTACTATGAAGAATTTCGGGCAGCCCGAAGCATGGTTACGCAACTTACTTGTAATCGCAAGTAACAACAGTATACAGTGTTCCGAACTCATTACTAAAAGCTCTGGCAATTCAGAGTTAATGTGCAAAGTCATAAACTCTGTAATAAAACCCACCCCTAAAAATACATTATGGCTGATGTACAAATAATGGGAATATAGGCAGAAACTATTGTTTTGAATTTAATTCGTTATTTTTGTAGCATTGGTAAAGAAATTGTGGACTCCTGCCCTGATCTGCTAGTCGGTGCCATTCCGGATAGAGTTGTCAATTCCTTTGGATACGTCGACATAACCCCTGCGGAAATTGTTACCATCGTTAAAGCTATGTCATTCAAACAAACTGCAGGGCGTGATGAGCTACCCACATTTATACTTAAATGGTGATAAACTTCATAGACATTCTTTTTGCTCCTTTGGCTTAAATCTTTAGTCACGCATTCCACACGTCAACTTACCCAGATTTAATAAAGATATCAAGGGTGGTGCCAATTCACAAAAACGGGGACCGTAGCCTTCTGGAAAACTACCGCCCCATATCTGTATTCAGTGACATTAATATAGTGTTTGAAAAAGTTATCGCGAAACGATTACTAAATTTTCTCGATTGAGAATCTTTCTTAACAAATAGGTTTTCGGACCAATAGATCACCTTCCTTTGCAGTGCTATTTTTTTCAGATATGGTTCATTCCTGCCTGAACAGCAACATGATAGTAATTGGTGCCTTCATTGACGTCACAAAAGCCTTCGACACCGTTCATCACGGTATACTACTACACAAATTAGAACGTCATGGCTTCCAAGGGGGATGCCTAGATTTTTTTCGAAGCTACCTCATGAACAGACAACAAACGGTTCACTTTTCCGGCACTGATTCAGAATTTTTGCCGGTTACACCGGCAGTACCCCAGGGACCAGTATTGGCACCTACTTTATTTTGCCTATATTTCAATGACCTCCCATTAATATTACATAACTTCACTCCTGTCATGTACGCTCGCCACACTGCTGTCATTTGCGCACATGGGTCTTAGATTAAGCTTGAAGCACGGTCAACGAAGAAGTGAAAATAATTTGTTATTGGTTTCAGGCCAATAAACTTCTTTTAAATGTTAGGAAGACGAAATACGTGGTGAATCATTCACAATGCAAAGCTATTGCTCTGAACTTGTGTGTGCTTTAGGCTGAGAGCGAAACCTAGAAAGAGTGAGTAGTTTTTGTGCTGAACTAGACCATAACTTCAACTGGAAAATGCATATTGACGCCCTCTGCAAAAACATGCCCACCACGGTGGTCTAGTGGTTATGGTGCTGACCCGACGGTCGCGGGATCGAATCCTGGCCGCTGCTGCTGCATTTTCGATGGAGGCGAAAAAACGTGAGTCCCTTGTACTGAGATGTAGGTGCACGTTCAATAACCCCAGGAGGTCGAAATTGCCGGAACCCTCAACTACGGCGTCTCTCATGATCATATTGTGCTTTTGGGACGTTAAACCCCAGTTATTAATATTATCTGCGAAAAACTCGCCACAGCCTGTTTTACGCTTTTCAAATGTCGCAAGTACTTCGATATAGCGACACCGAGAACAATTTATTTTGCCATTTTTTCACAGTCAACTGTCTTGTAGTATTGAAGCTTCGAGCCATGCATAGGATTCATACGTAAAGCCACTAAATAGAACTTTTTGTTGGGCTAGTTGGTACATGCTTACTGAAAAACCAAAAAGACGCGCACCATCAAGGAAAAAAAGTAAGGACAGGACAGAAAGGGCGTCACTCGCAACTAACTTTATTCCCAGAACATCAGCGTCATATATAACCACAGCGACCCTGCGCGCGCACATCGCCTCACAAGCTCGTCAGAATACACGCGATAACATGATCAACTAGTCGAAAAATGAATCGATGAAACTAAGTTCACCCCCACGCAGAGCAACAGATGTGTCACTAACACAGCATTCTTTCTTCTTTCTAATATAATATGCTTCCATAATTTCACGCGCTAAGACATCGTTACTCTTTCCAAGAACGGAAACACTGGCAAACCCAGGCTCACACTTGCAGGAACCACAATGCACAGGCAAATGTGCTGAAAGTATGGAAGCATACTATATTAGAAAGAAGAAAGAATGCTGCGTTTGTGACACATCTGTTGCTCTGCGTGGGGGTGAATTTAGTTTCATCGATTCATTTTTCGACTCGCCCCGCCACGGTGGTCTAGTGGTTATGGCGCTCGACTGCTGACCCGAAGGTCGCGGGATCGAATCCCGGCCGCGGCGGCTGCATTTTCGATGGAGGCGAAAATGTTTGAGGCCCGTATAATTTTTCGACTAGTTGATCATGTTATCGCGTGTATTCTGACGAGCTTGTGAGGCGATGTGCGCGCGCAGGGTCCTGTGCTGTGGTTATATATGACGCTGATGTTCTGGGAATAAAGTTAGTTGCGAGTGACGCCCTTTCTGTCCTGTCCTTGCTTTTTTTCCTTGATGGTGCGCGTCTTTTTGGTTTTTCAGTAAAGCCACTAATTGTCCTGCAAAAACGAGCTATCTGTTTAATGAAAACCACAAACTATAGGGCCTCAACTACCCACTTCGTCGTCAATACAATTTCATGTCCTACAATTACTCATAAATTACAAAACAACAATAATAGTGCATCGATATTTAACAAGCAGTGTTCCCCTTCAGTACTCCTCCTTTATTCCATCGCAATTCAATACAAGAGGCCATCACTTTGGTCACTTCCTAAAGCCACTGGTTAAAAACTGTACATGGGAAAAGGCAACTTTCCAGTGTTGGCACGTCATTGTGGAATAACCAACCAGTTCAAGTAAAACAACACAGCGCTTTCATTTCGATGCTTAAACGTGACTATAAGGAACTATTAGAATAGTTATATGTTTTATATTATAACCTGACATGCTATTAACTAACTTGTGCTTCGTTTGCTAACCAGAAATGCTATTAAACGGATGCACAAAAATATTACATGCTTTAATTATGTGTAGTATGAAAACCGAAAACTGTTGAACTGTTGTGTATACGTTACATATTTTGAATATTTTCTGTATGCTAAGCTAACTGTCAGTTGTAAGATCATTTAATGATCTTACAACTGTGTCTCATTCCTGTACCTTTATGTATGTTATAATTGCATGGATCCATACTAGCATTCTGCTAAGGATCCAGATGCCTGTAACTTGTTTTTGTTTGACTATATTTCATTTAATAAAGTTCAATTCAATTCAATTAGAAAAATGTTTATTCGGTGGATCAGCATGCTGCAAAAAAAGAAAAAGCTCGCCCTAAATATTTCCTTCTCTGATACTACACAAATGCACAAAATGAAACTAAACACTGATAGGCTTTATATTAACCCATTGGAAAGTTCCCTTGCATGGAAAATCTGCAGCGTAGTGCAGCTCATTGCGTAGTGCACAGTTGTTATCTCTACATTTGCTCACCTACCAAAAAAGGTCGCGTCAGCAGCTTTGGGGTGAGAAGTTGTTGGAATTATCCAAAAATACAGCAGAATACTTATTTTACTGTCCCCAAGAATTTTCGGCCTGTCTAAAAAAATTCCCAGGAAAGCGAATCTCTCCCGTCATATATTGCACCTAAAAGAAGCCCCAGATCTATTTAACCTGACACATTAACAGCACAATGATTCTGTCACTTGTCCCGTTAAAGGGGGGAGGGGCAATCGCCGGGCAGATTCCAAGGGCTAACGTATCGGCCCCTCGAAATGCACCACGAAAGCGCGGACAACTTAGAGTAGGTCCTTCAAAATTGGCTAGCGCGAAAAACAAGGACTAAGAAGGAACACTGAAGTACAGGACAGGCGCTACTCGCAACTAAGCTTTATTCAGAAACGTCTTCCTACATATATACACAGCCGAGTGGCGTGCGCAGGCGCAATGCACATGACAGTCGACAATGCTAATCAGGATCGGGATACCAAAACATATTCGCATTATAACCAAGTGTCTAAGAACAGTCTTTCCTTACTGCGCAGAACAACAGAAGTGTCACTGATACATTCACGGTCTTTCTTTTTAATGTGATAAGCCTCCATTAGTTCTCTCGCCAGCGCCTTCCCACTTCTGCCCAGAATTCGAATGCTAGACAGCACTGGCTCACAGGCACAGGTCCTACAACGCGTAGGCAGGTGAAAAGTCAAATTATTCTTAACAGAGCACTCGTGTTCCCGTGCTCGATCGTTGACGCAACGACCAGTTTGTCCGATATAAACCTAGCCACAAGTGAGTGGGATTTCGTACACGACGCCTACGGCGCATGTGACGTAGGGCCGGACGTGCTTTTTCCGCACGTCGGTTTTTTAAGTGGTCCCGAAATGCGAGGGCATAGCCCAGCCAGTTTATGCGGCGCTGAAAAAACTATAGGTACATTGTACCTATTTGCCACATTTTTTAAATTGTGTGCCACTTTGTGCACATACGGCACCACTTCCGGCCTTTTTTCTGCACGAGCAGAGCCAGGCCTCTTCATTCCCCTTCAGTTTCTGAAGGAGGGTTTCGGACACAGCAGTCAAGTTCGAGCAGGGGAACCCAGCCGCCTGTAGGCGCTCAATCTCGCTATTAAAACTATCCTGAGCCAAGTGAACGCAGGACTTTGCCAGCACCGATTCAAGGCATTGTGAGGCAATAGCTCTTTTTACAACCTTACTATGAGCAGAATCAAAGGGTAAAAGCTGTTTTTGGGCTCGCGGAGAGTACTTCCAGCAAATATGCTGCCCCCTTAAAAGCATGTTAAGATCTAAAAATTGCAAGGTGTCATTGTTAGGAAGTTCATGGGTGAAGGTTAAACCCTTTCCATGTCGTCTAAACAGGTTTAAAATATCATCAACAGCACTAGTATTCGTCTGGAAGGGACTAGTGCTTAAAATCACGAGAAAGTCGTCTACATATCTAAAAATTCGTAGAACTTTCTCGCTGTACAATAGGTTATTCAAGACGCGGTCAATAGCAGCTCAAAAAATATTGCAGAGCACTGGGGCAACACATGAACCAATACAAATTCCCTTTCGCTGGATGAACGTCTCGCTGTCAGAAGCAACATAAGTTGAGGATAGGTAGCACTCTAGTAAGGTCATAAAATTATCGACCGAGATACCGGTAGAATTCTGGAAAGCGACATCTCCGTTCTTTTCTATACAACAGCGTACGGCAGGTAACAGGGCATCGTGGGAAACGGTGTAGAACAAGTCCTCTACATCTATCGAAAAGGCAGATTTGCAGGAATCAAGAGATGCCAGAAACGTTGTCACTTCTTTAGAATTTTTAACAATAAATGGATCATCAATGATTAGAATGTTTAAGTTTTTTAACAAAAACTGACTTAGCTGCTGCTGCCAAGTATTCTGCTCAGTAACTATACTTCTAAAAGGCATGTCGACCTTATGGGTTTTAACACTGAAGAATACGGACAATGACAAAAGCTTACTGTCCATAATAGCCTTACACAACCCTGAAAGTTGCATCTCTTTACACAAAGAAACGGCTTTTGTTTTTACCTTGCTCAGGTTTACTTTTGCAGGAGCGAAGTTCTTGGTCAAAGCTTTAGTGGCTTTTTGACGAAACGTCGTTGAAGGCAATACCACAAAACCACTGTCCTTATCAGCTTGTAGAAGACGAAGTTCATTGTCCTTGCAGAATTTCACCACATCACTCATTTTTCCGTTGGATTTCAGGTGGGAGCGCTTCACAGTCTTCAGTAGGCTGTCCACGCCGTCCAAAAGGCACCTCTCCTTGTCGTCATTCCCTGCCTTGTCAGCCACACGCCTGTTGAGCGCAAGAAGTTCGTGCGCACGCAAACTGGCTGGGCTATGCCCTCGCATTTCGGGACCACTTAAAAAACCGACGTGCGGAAAAAAGCACGTCCGGCCCTACGTCACATGCGCCGTAGGCGTCGTGTACGAAATCCCACTCACTTGTGGCAAGGTTTATATCGGACAAACTGGTCGTTGCGTCAACGATCGAGCACGGGAACACAAGCGCTCTGTTAAGAATAATTTGACTTTTCATCTGCCTACGCATTGTAGGACCTGTGCCTGTGAGCCAGTGCTGTCTAGCATTCGAATTCTGGGCAGAAGTGGGAAGGCGCTGGCGAGAGAACTAATGGAGGCTTATCATATTAAAAAGAAAGACCGTGAATGTATCAGTGACACTTCTGTTGTTCTGCGCAGTAAGGAAAGACTGTTCTTAGACACTTGGTTATAATGCGAATATGTTTTGGTATCCCGGCCCTGATTAGCATGTCGACTGTCATGTGCATTGCGCCTGCGCACGCCACTCGGCTGTGTATATATGTAGGAAGACGTTTCTGAATAAAGCTTAGTTGCGAGTAGCGCCTGTCCTGTACTTCAGTGTTCCTTCTTAGTCCTTGTCGTTTTTCGCGCTAGCCAATTTTGAAGATTATGAACCAACTAGCCCAACAACGTATACTCTTAGAGTAGGTCCTTTTAGTGCGCCAGCGAACGCCGGTTGTGGTCAAAGACCGAGCAAGAGCGAAGAGTTGATAACACAAACAAAATATATTCTCAGTTAAGGCAGTACAAGCATCACACAAGCATGCGCACTTGGCTAGTATCAATTGCAACTCACAATATAACTAAGATGGCGCTTAAAACAACTTGAACAAAACAAACAGATCGCGCGTTACAAATGCAATCTCATGCATTAGAACATATTGAAGAACACTTAAAGTCTTGAACATTCCCCAAACGTATCCAGTCTACAGTTCTTGGAGAGTAACTTGAATGCTTCTCTTCCAGGAAAGACTCGTAGAGACTCCAGCGCTCATCGTCATTGTTCCCTTCCGTCGTCGGCCCCGAATGTTTCTCTTCCAGGAAAGACTCACGCAACGTTCACTGCTCCCACAGCGTCATCACCCGATTTTTCTAGATCAACGATCGGCTGACCGCACATGATAAAACACGTCTCCTTTGGCCGACGGAACAACACTCAACATAACCTCTTCACCATCTCTGGACCGACTGCTCATTCTCCGCTGCTGCGCGGTTATATCTCCTCGCTCCCGGGTTCCAGAGGCTTCGGGGGTCTTCTCCGGCAAGCAGCACAGTTAAAGCTAGAGAAAGAGCGACATCCTTCTCGCCGGTTCCAATCGCGGTGGCGTCGCTCGGCGTTGCATCATCTGTTCTTTCGCGATGGTTGCAGAGTTTGCCGAGCGCTTGATCCGAGACTGCTGGTTGTCGGCGGCATTTCGTGGGGGTGAGCAGGCGCGTCGGCGTCTTTTGATACTTGTTTTTAGGGGGCGGAGCACCTTAGGGTCTAGGCTTGTCCGTTGTGTGACGTGCGTGCTCACGGCACACATGTTTATACCCGACGAAACATCTGAGACACACATGTGTGCATGTTGCGATTACGTTTACGATTATACAGTCGCAGACAAAAGTCATATGCAGCACTCAAAACACTCGTGCAATATCTTAAAGGCGCCCTGCAACACTTTTTGAGCAGGGTCAAAAAGCGCTGCCAGTCGGTAGTCGAGGCTCCCGAGAACACGCGAGTCAAATATTATAGCGAAGCGAGCGGCCTGGAATTTACAATAAATTCTCAAAGTCAGCTGAAAATCGCTCCCTCTTCTCTCGACAAATGATGTATTAGTCCGCAATATATGACGCGATTGTCGGCAGTTCCACCATTGGCTGATGTTATAATCACGATAACACCCTCATTATTACCTTCGTTGTTAATTTTGAGTTCAATAAGTAGATAATATGCATGTTTATATTGTATTATGCCGTTAAAACACCGAACAAACATTAATATTAGCACTTCCGGTCTCACCGACAGCTCGTCTGCTCATAATTGCGTGGTTGCGTTTTCTTCACCATGCGCAGTGCCGAAATCGTGAAAATTTCTGTGCTTTTGACCATCGCCGGTCGCCGTTGAGAGTGGCAGCCGTTCGAGTGTTGCCTCGTCAGCTGGAAACTGCATTGTCGGCACGTTCTCACGACCAACCGAGGCAGCGGTGCAGCATTTCTCCGATAACAATGCTGGCGCCGGCTAGTTTAGGATACCTGTGTTCGCTGTATGGCGAGAATCCCGTTCGCTGTCTGTTCAGTATGTCATCGAGCCGTACCTCGGCGTATCCTCCCCGTAGTATCACGTTCCCTAGAAACCGCGACACAGCAACCAAGCAGACTTGCATTTTCACGGTAGCTGCAGACAGCCGGGTGATGGGTCCGCGCCGGCCCGATGCCCCATGATCCTTTCATCTAGTCTTTAGTTCTTTGTTGTCAGCCCGCACTCGCTGTGCGCCCGCATTCGAAAAGCAAACAGCATCGAAGTACCGCCACTGGGAGAAGGGTGCACGCAGCTTTGCTGTGTTGAATACGATTCAAGCGCGAGCAGTGCGACGAGGCGGTGTATCGGAGTGTAGGTCGAAACCCATCTCAGCTGTTATTCGTTCCAAACGCGCACGCAGAATTGCGTCCATGATTGGCAGAGCGATGAAAACACTACGGCAGTTCGAGGTGCACACCCAACATTACCAAACCGACTCGCAGTTTTCAAGCACGCGCGATACACGGTGCGATGGGCTCCGCTTGACGACGACCACGCAAGCCGACCGGAAGTGGCGCCACAGACCACGTGGTTGCGCCGAGACGCCAGAGAGAAAAAAATGAAGAAAAAAAATGCCGCCGGCACTGACGTAACTCTTCGGCGCCTCCTCGCACCTCCGCCCTCCCTCTCTTCACGCCCCGCGCAGCTTTCCGCGCGCTCGCGGCCTTGAGTCGAGGGAGAAAGCTGCGGAACGTGAACTCTATAATTTGGTAACACCACTTAGACTTGACGGATTCGAAAAAGTTTTGCGGCATATGACTCGTGAAGAGTCATACGTCAATAAATATACTATTCCAAAATAACTAGGAAAGATGTTGCAGGGCCCCTTTAATAAAATGAAGTCTAATTATAAATAAAAGCGTTGTGTTTTCGAAATTAAAAAATCTGGCTCTACACAATTCTGGCGGGGTCGAATCCCGGCCGCGGCGGCTGCATTTTCGATGGAGGCGAAAATGTTTGAGGCCCGTGTACCTAGATTTAGGTGCACGTTAAAGAACCCCAGGTGGTCGAAATTTCCGGAGCCCTCCACTACGGCGTCTCTCATAACCATATCGTGGTTTTGGGACGTTAAACCCCAGATATTAATTATTATTATTACACAATTCTGAAGGCTGCGCACAGTGCGACGTGGAAGGTGTCGTGCCTGACAGTTTGACCATTGGCTATCCACGTCACAGACCACACAGCAGTAATAATGAAAGGAAAACGGAATCCAGAACTCAAGACGATATGCGAATTATAGCACTGAAAAGGCACGGAATAAATACATTCGTAGGTATATATATATATATATATATGCTTTGCGAAGTAGAGGACGTGCAACACGAAAACTTTTTATTAATCCGACGTTCCCTGATGAAGGCCGGTCCCCGGCTGAAACGTCGGATTAATAAAAAGTTTTCGTGTTGCACGTCCTCTACTTCGCAAAGCATTGATTCGACTGGATCCAAGGACACTTCCTTCCTCATATATATATATATATATATATATATATATATATATATATATATATATATGTTCTTTATGTCACTCAATTTACATTCGCAGTGGCAACGCGCGGGTGACGTACGGTGACATACCGGTACGATACCGAGTGTTTCGCCACTCGTCATGATTCACATTTAGGAAGATGCTGTGATCTTTTATTTGTTGCGCGCGCCGTCTTACGGGTAACCGCCGGAGCCAGGATTTCATGTCGCCGTTTTTAATCGGCCGCGGTGTACGGGTATGCGCCACAAGTGATTGACAGTTTATATCTACCCAGGAGCGGCGAGACCAGACATTGCTAATTTAAATGCGAGAGCGTTAAGAAAAACTGACACCGACATCTTTGAGCCGACGAATAGAAAGAAAATGAGGATCCCAGCAGGAATCGAACCCAAGGATTCTGCGTGGCAGTCGGGTGTTCTACCACAGAGTCACGCCAGGTCTATAAACGAGTTTGGAAAAAGAGCATCTGCAGGTGTCATGTCTGTGCAACGTCGATTGTGTTTGTGGTGCTTGCTATCTAATTTCACAAGAAAGCAATAAACACTAGATATGTACTCCTACGGTGCAGGCGTCATATCAGATTAACGTCTGTGGTTCCAGTGTTGGCTCCGCTTTTACAGCAGTCTAATAAACATTACATTTGTATTCCTATGATTCAGCAAACTACATTGAAGCATTGCTCCTCTCCGGAGGAATACATCAACGAAAGTGACGTATGCTATTCACACGATTGCACCATAAAGTTCATTTAGTTTCGATAATACTGACCCATGTACTGTAACGTGAGGGCTGACGTTACGCCTCTCCATAAGTTACCCTTGAAACGCCAGTGTTGTCGACGTGCCTGGTACGCCCACGATGCACATACAGCCACTGCACTTACAAAAGCACGACGATCCACCTTGTGACGGAAAGCCATAAAATACAGCATAGAAGTACACCCGCCCAAAAAAATTTTCGGAACCTGAGCTCCACTTTAAATGCGAATTTCTGCTCTGTTAGTGCACGGCGCTTCTAACCTAGCAGGTTGTTGCGTTGGTTGCAAGGACTACTACAGGCTGGAACATCTATTTGGAGGATATGTTCTCAGACAAAGCGGGAATACCGCTTTTTAACACGAAAGTGTTTTATGCCAGGGTTCACCAAGACCAAGAATTTGCACGATCAGATGTCAAAGAAAAAAATTTCCGCCAATGGGCATCGAACCCACGACCGCTCGGTCCGCAACAACAGATGCCGGGCACGCTATCCACTGCGCCACGGTCACAGACTCTAAACGCTGTACAAACGCGCCTTTTATATCTACCACTCTCCCGGTCGGCGGGGTTGTGTTTTCCTCTGGGAGCGGTAATGTAAGGTAATTCGTCATTACTGTGGCCTCTGCGATTAGCACCTGCAACGCGTTACGCGTCCGTCCGATTCGGCGCGTTTTCAATAGAAGTTCAATTCTGTCAATGCCTTAACACACCGCGAGGTGGCGATCTTAGCCCAAGCGTCGTAAACGCGACGGCCTCGCTCATAGCATCACGCTAATCCAAACCAAAAATAGCTGTGCGACGCGCGCCTGCCTCACCTGGCTGTAACACCGCGTTCCCCGCTCACGCGCTCGCCCCGAGAAAAATCGCGGCCGGGCTACCGGGGCGGCACGACGCGCTTTGCGTTTTAGGGGCGAAGCTCCTTAAAGCGGCACCCGTTCGTCCCTCGTAGTCGTAGTGCGTAACCAGTCGTAACGCTAGTACCAGATATTTACCTCCAAGGTGGTGCCGGTGGGAGATTTTTCCTGTGTGTTGTTCAACAATAAAAAATTCGCAGCGTGCGCATTAACTAAAAGCCGAATTCTTCCGTCTCTCATTCCCCATTACCAGCCATTGGCATGTTCCAGTAGGAAACGTTAGTAGAAGTAGAAGTGTAAGTGTTAGCTAAAAGCCGACTTCTTCTGTCTCTCATTCCCATTAGCAGCCATTGTTTACCTCCAAGGTAGTGCCTGGTGAGATTTCTCCTGTGCGTGAATAAACAATAAAAATTTTGTTCAAAACGCCGTTGATAGATGAAATAAACCAACGAAAGACGCCAGATGTTTTCTAAAAGCAAAACGAAAGAACGCCAGATGTTTCTAAAGCAAAACGAAAAGACGCCAGCTGCTAAACGAAAGACGCCAGATGTTTTCTAAAGCAATGGTTTTCTAAACAATGAAAATTCACAGCGTACATGTAAAATTAAAGTGAGCTGCAATCGTCATAACTCTCATCGAACCTTTAGTATAAACGCGCCCGATCTCACGTCGGTGATGATGTACTGGGCAGAATTCACGGAAGATTCACGGTTTACCGATGAACCTCCGCAGCTTCGCCCACTCATCATCATTCACTCCGTGGATATGCTGTGATTTTTTTTCTGTAGTCCGCCCGTGGTGTTCAATCGCATTTTAACATGCCGCGGGATGGCGACCAAGTTTTGCGTCTAATATGCGACGCTCTTCTGGCTATCACACCTTGTTCTCTGATTACGCTTTCACCGTTAATTACTACAGCTAGCACAAGGGTCTGTTTAATCATTTAACATGGACGTTAGTCGTCGGGATGGAGATCTACCACCAATCATCAAAGTGGGTGCATCCACGTTAAACGGTGCTATAGCTATGAGACATCAATATACATTGTACAAACTCCCTTATATCAATGTACAGTTCAGTTATTTCTGTAAGAGCGCGCTTTACTTTCGTGGTATTCGAATTCCTATTACAAAGGGATCAAACACCTTTTTTTTTTGGAAATTTCGCGTTCCGCAAAGATTTGGGTGGGGGGGGGGGGGGATGGGGTACTCCCTAACTGCTTCGCATGAAGCCGATTCCCACAAAAAGTGGGATCTCCCGAATTTTTCATTTCGGATACGTCTTGCGACATATTTTTGTGGAAATCACGTAAATAGAAAAGAAGCTTCACATTAAAAGGGTTGTCCGTTTGCCACTGCCGCTTCGGCCGACGTTTCAAGAGCGCTAAAAAGGCATCCGTGGGACTGCTCAGGTTTGCCTATTTTTGAAGACGGCACTTTTCTAAGCTCAGGATTAAGCTCAAAGTCCCGGTAGTCGAAGCAATTCACTGATCTCCTTGATGCGAATTCGTTCAGCAAAGTCAAGGCCGGGGCCAATTCTGTTAGCTGTACGCAACATTTAGTCTTGCAGTGTCACAGGACAATTTTACAGCGCTGGTCAATTGTCAAATACAGTTGCTGGTGAGTGGGGCGCTGCGACCAATTCTTGCTGTATTCATTGCTGAAAGCGTGCTCTAGTGTTTACAGCGAGGCTGTAATGGCTAGGTTCTGGCAGATCGCGTGCGCGCACGAAACAAAGCGCAGACAAGGTTTTCATCACGCTTCGCCAACGCCTCTTCACTAGTGTACTCGGCGGCGGCAGTTCGCGCCAATCGTTCTGCCCCTTTGTATCGTGACGCAAACACCGCGCAAGCGCTATTATTAGCAGGTACCCTTTGTACTCGCTGTGAGACGGACGCGTGCCCTTCGCTCGGGGGAAGAAGAGCTGGAATTGAAGGGGAACAAACGTGGGCATAAGAGCGAATGCGTACGAAAGCGACGTGAAGCCGCAGCCGCTGGCGGCGCGGTAGAGCAAGGCCTCTATTTTTTTGGTTTTTTTACTTTTAAAGCGAAAGCTATATAAGGCTAGGCGAAACGAAAAACCGTTCGCCATATGCTTTGATATGGTCTCCATTGGCTGCACCGTTAGTTCCGTCGTTCTCTACGTCGCAACCAAGCGCGCGCGCCATTGGCTGCGCCGTCAGTGACGCCGTCTCTCCGTCGGAACCAAGCATGCGCGCCATGGCGGGCGGATGCTTGGCGGAGGCGGCGAGGAAGCGGCAGTGCCGGCAGAGTAGCGCCAACATGGTAATGGGGCAACGTGTTCCCCGGGGCGAACGCCCGCTTCGGCGGGAGTTTCACGACCGGAACTTCGGCTGCGGCTGCGACGTCTGCGACCGCCTGTCGTTCGACAACAACCTGGCTACGATCGACGGGATCCGGTCTCAACAACAACGGAACAATGCCATGGAGGTACTGATGCGGTGGTTCCCCAGCTGCTCCAAAGGCATTATGACAAATTTAAGCCCCGTTAACGGCTACGTTTACCCACGGATGCCTTCACATTTGCCCAGGCTCAACGTCGTCGAGGAACGACTAGCAGCCGCGCCTCAGCCCAAACGCGGTCCATTGCTGGCAGGAACCCAAGGAGGAGGTTCATTGGCACCGCTTAACTGAGCTGCTCGAACGCATCAGGGTACACGGCGACAACGCGCAACGCTGGTTCGTGCAGGAAATGGCGTTCCTCGAAAGCGTCGAACTTTGAAACAATGATCCTGAGGCGTGTGCGATATACGTCAACAAGCACTTCGACGTGATCCTCAACATTCTAAAAGACCGATAGAGTTCGCTGCTCAAATCATACCAATAATTGAGAAAGGTTGCAGTAAAACGTCGAGATTAACCAACTGCTTAACACCGGGGCCGCACGCGTCAGCTTCGCTGGTTAACCATATTGTCACGTGGTCGTGACGTCGATGAAGACAGCAGTCGGCGTGTCGAGATCAAACTGTTTATTTGGCCGAACTTGTGGCCGGGAAGCCAAAACTCAAACTACAGTAATACACGCTGTACACTAATAGCGGCGAACTGGGCGTCGGCCGTCGATAACCTGCTCGTGGCTGGGACGCGCCGTCTTTTATACATCACGCATCGAACTTTCCAGTCTTATCACTGGTGGCCGTGCATGCTCCGGTATAATCTAGCCTATTCGCGTACTGCGCGCAATCTTAATTAAATGATCTACTACAATCGCGAAGCTTCTCGAACACTGCGGCACGGTCAGCGTCGAGCGTTGCTAACAGTCTTTCCTGGTCAAACCCGAATACATAAAAATAAATCAAGAAGTGTGCGTGGCATTGCCCCCTCTGCAAAAGCATCGTCCCGATGCTTGTGACCAGAACATAGAAGTAAAAAAAAGCAAGTGCATAGTCAAATAAATTACCAGCAATAAGTACAAGCAAAACTACAATAATAAAGCAAAAGGTACAGTCCTCAGGTTCGCTAACGCGCAGAAAACGGCTTAAGGCGCACGACATGGACGACTTCAGATCGTGCACAGCGCCTTTGAGAGCTCGTAATGCCGTCCGCGATAACGTCGTAGTCTAGGGCGCCGAGACGTCGACGCACCTTGTTGGCCCGAAGTATCGCCGAAGAAGCTTCTCGCTAAGTCCCCGACGGCGTATCGGCGTCCAAGCCCACACACGGTCACCAGGTTGGTATTCCATGTGGCGTCGTCGAAGATTATAGTGGCGGCGGTCGACCCTCTGCTGGTTCTTGATGCGCAGGCGGGCGAGCTGTCGAGCTTCTTCGGCGCGTTGGAAATAAGCAGCGACGTCGAGATTGTCTTCGTCGGTGGCCGTTGGCAGCATTGCGTCGAGCGTCGTTGCTCGACGCAATGCGCGTCGTTCCGTAGACCAACGTGTAAGGCGTCACCTGCGTCGTATCTTGCACAGCGGTGTTGTATGCGAAGGTCACGTACGGAAGGATGGCATCCCACGTCTTGTGCTCGACGTCAACGTACACGGCCAGCATGTCGCCGATGGCCTTATTTAGTCACTCGGTCAGCCCATTGGTTTCAGGGTGGAAGGCTGTTGTCCGGCGGTGGCTTGTCTGGCTGTACCTCAAGATTGCCTGAGTTAGCTTCGCAGTAAACGGCGTACCTCTGTCGGTGATGAGGACCTCTGGGGCACCATGACGCAGAACGATGTCTTCAACGAAGAACTTCGCTACCTCGGCGGCACTCGGTAGGGCCCTTGTGTCGGCGTAGCGGGTCAGGTAATCGGTAGCTACGACGATCCACTTATTACCGCTAGTCGGCGTTGGGAACGGCCCCAGGATCTGCTGGAACGGTTGCCGAGGTGGCTCGATCGGCTGAAGAAAGCCCGCTGGCCTTGTTGGCAGTGTCTTGCGTCGCTGACAGTCTCGGCATGTCCTTACGTGGCGAGTGACGTCGGCGGCAAGGCGCGGCCAGTAGTACTTTTCCTGTATTATTGCCAGCGTTCAGGAAACACCGAGGTGTCCTGCTGTCGGGTCGTCGTGCAGGGCCTGGAGGAATTCTGGTCACAATTCTGAAGGCACCACGAGAAGGTACTTGGCTCGAAGTGGTGAGTTCTTATTATTTATTTATTTATTTATCAAATAGTGCGGACACGTAGTCCAAGCAGGGAGGGCAATAAAATGGTACAACACTGAACACGTCTGGCAAAAAAGTTGGAAAGAACAAAGGAAACAAAACAATATTACAGAAATAGAGTCAATATGTCCGGCAAAACGCTATAAAACAAATCAATAATAATGAGGATTATGATGTTGATTCGATTATACAATTCCATTCGGTTATTGTGCGAGGGAAAAAAGAATTCTTAAATATGTTTGTTCTCGCGAAGTAAGGTGTTAATGCATCTTGTCTATGGTGGCGTGTGGGTCTGGTTAATAGGGGTGATAGATATAGAGATGACTCTAGTGGTGAATTATTCGTGTAAAGCAGTTTAAGAAATTCCAATATCTTTTGTTGTCTTCTCATCTCGAGTGGTTCAATATGGTTAGTTTTCATAAGTTCTGTGGGTGAATCCAATCTTGAGAATTTGTTAAATATAAATCTAACTGCCTTTCGCTGCACTCTCTCGAGGTTATTGATATTAGTTTTAGTATACGGATCCCAAACAATACATGCATACTCCAGTTTAGTTCTGATTAGGGTGTGATGGCATAGCAATTTTACATAGGAAGGGGCTTTTTTAAGTTTGTGCCTCCAGAGGCATAATTTTCTGAAGGCTGAGGTGCAAGTGTTACTAATGTGGTCATTCCATGTTAATATGTTGTTAAAGGTGACTCCTAGATACTTATATTGGGTTACTTCGTGCAGAGGGGATGACCCTAATTTTACGTATGAAGCAAAGGTGATTTCTTGTGAGTCATTCGCATTAGTACGCTTTTGTCTGTGTTTAGTGTCATTTTCCAGCACATGCACCATTCAAGAATATTATTTAAACTACAAAATAAACTAATTTCGTCATTGACAGAATTAATATCTTTAAAAAGCACGCAATCATCAGCGAATAATCGAATCTGCACACCACCTTCAACCATGTTAACAATGTCGTTAATATATATAATAAAAAGAAGAGGGCCGAGGACACTGCCCAGCGCCACACCCGATGTGAGTGGAGGGCAGCCAGATTTTGCACCATTAATCTCTACGAATTGATTCCGGTTAGACAAATATGCAGCAACCCAAGAAATAAACATTCCCGGAATTCCTGCATGTTTAAGTTTAAGAATTATTTATCGTGTGGGACAGTATCAAAGGCTTTCCGGAAGTCTAGAAAAATTATGTCGATTTGTCCGTTTTTGTCAAGAGTTGATGCAAAAGAATGAACAACAGTGATCAGCTATGTGACAGTCGAATGCCCTCTTCTTAATCCATGCTGACAATTAGTTAAAACAGAATGCTGATCTAAATATGTAGTTTTGCTTTTTGCGATAATATGTTGAATAAGTTTGCAGCATGGTGACGTTAATTTTCTACGCGAAGACGGTCTCCCTTCTTATGAATTGGTGCAATGCGGGCTGTCCTCCATTCACTCGGTAATTCTGACAACAGTGACGTACGAAATATTATAACAAGAAACTTTGATAAAGGTACTGCATATCTACGAAGAAACAAATTGGGGATATTTTCAGGTACACTGGAACATTTGGGTTTGAGATTTAGCAGCATATTAAGTACACCCGGCTCCGATATAAAATTTATATCAGAAAATTGCGGCACTGCACAGTTGTGTGAACAATTACCAGAATTAGAAAAAACACTGTGAAAAAACGTATTAAAGTGATTGGCAAGTTCTATGTTTTCAGTGACCATCTGTCCATTCACTGTCATTTTTGATATTGGTTTTTTCTTCTCGGCAATGTAATTCCAAAACTTACTTGGGTCACTTTTAATGAAATTTGGCAGAGATGAGTTAAAGTAATAGTCTTTCGAACTATGCACCGCAAGTGCAAGCTCGCCTTGCAATTAGGATATCAAGTTTGAGTGCGCATGGGCCTTCTTTAATCGCTTAATTTTGCGCTTCATATGAATAATATTACGATTGATCCATGGTGTTTGCTTGTGTGCTCGTTTCTTCTTATTTGGTATGTAATTGTCTATACAAAAAGGACACATATCTTTGAACCGAGTCCAAAGTATGTTCACATTATTTTCGTCAAAATCAGTTAAGCAATTTTCTAAGTAATGAATCACACATGCGTCGTTTGCGCGAGAATAATCTTTGACAAAATGGGCAGATGATTTTTTAGTTTTTGTACAGGAAGCAAGTAGCAAGGAAATGTAGACGAGATAGTGATCTGAGAGCCCATGCTCGACCACCACTGTGAATTCAACAAATTTGCGAGCAAAGAAAACCAGGTCTAAAACTGAGGACGAAGAACCTCGCACACGTGTGGGCTCAAGAACAGCTTGCACGAGATCATGGGTTAACATGATATCAAAACGTATGTTAACATCCCGACTGTGATGAAGCCCAGAGTCGAGGCGCACCCAGTCTACACCGGGCAATTTAAAGTCACCAACAAGAAAAATATTTATTCATAAAACAACGCAGTTCATGCAAAAATTCAGTGGGGGCGTCAGGGGGCCTACAAGTCGCGCAAAGTACGAAGTTATAGCCCCAAAGCGATACCTTAATGCGCAAGCATTACAACGCAGGTATTATTTCTAAAACGACAGCTTCAATCTGATTTTTAATTAAGACTGCCACACCTCCTCCCCTAGCAGACCTATCCACTCGGTAAACATTGTAGCAAGGGGGAAATACATCTTGATCGTTAATTTCCTCGCGAAGCCAAGTCTCAGTGATAACTGTAATATGGGGGTCATGTTGAAGCAACAGTATCTCTAGCGAGCTTGTTTTATTTACGATACTTCTAGCGTTAACATTAATTAAACGCAGACGTTTATTTCGCGGATTTCGCGGATATACGTTACTTCATGCTTCTGTGTGCCGAGGGTGGCTTTGCGCAGCCTGCACTTCTTTTGGAGAACGCCGTTGCGTAAGGAAAACGGCGCCATTGGTCGCTTGAATACTTTTGGAACGACGGCGGTCTTGCTCTCGAGGTATTCCAAAGGCCTCTGAGTTCCGGGTCGGATCGCTGTTGTTCAGCGAAGTCGTCGGCACTTATGGTTCCCAAAAAGTAGTCATCATCCTGGTCGCCTTGCGGTGGCGGGTTCACGGGGGCACGAGACAGGCAGTCGGCGTCATTGTGTTTTCTTCCGTACTTGTAAACGACGGTAACGTCGAATTCTTGAAGTCTCAAGCTCCATCGTGCGAGACGACCTGAAGGGTTCTTCATGTTAGCTAGCCAACACAGGGTGTGATGGTCGCTCACAACTTTGAAGGGCCTGCCGTAAAAGTAGGGGCGAAACTTTGATGTAGGCCAGGTTATGGCAAGGCACTCCTTTTCTGTCGTAGAAAACTTGGCTTCCGCCTTTGATAGCGACCGGCTAGCATAGCTGATCACCCTTTCCAATCCGTCAGTCCTCTGCACAAGAACGGCGCCGAGTCGTACATTGCTTGCGTCGGTGTGCAGGTCTGTTTGGGCGTATTCGTCGAAATGCGCGAGTAACGGAGGCGTCTGCAGGCATCGTTTTAGTTCTTGAAATGCTTCCTCTTGTGGCGTTTCCTACTTGAACTCGACGTCGGTCGTGGTGAGGTTTGGCGAAGCGGGCTCGTCGATGCGAGCAAAGTTTTTGAGGAACCGCCTGTAATAGGCGCACAGGCCGAGAATCGACGCACGGCCTTCTTGTCGACAGGTGGCGGGAATGTAGCGACGGCGACTCTCTTCTATGGGTCAGGGCGTACTGCGGACTTGCTTATCGCGTATCCCAAGAACAAGAGCTCCTCGTACGCAAAGCGACACTTTTCTGGCTTCAGGGTGAGTCCGAAGCTCTTGATTGCTTGTAGTACAGCTTCAAGCCGCCGTAGGTGTTCGTCGAAGTTTGAGGCAAACACAACGACGTCGTCAGTTATGTTCGGGGGAAGATTTCACCAGTACGGATCAACGGTGACTAATCGCAGACGGCGCCCGACGGAAAAGGGGCGCTCAGAAGGGCCATTAGGCCGTTCGCTTCTACCCGCGCCTTTGTAGCCGAACCCCGCGACCTTTTGTCGACCGCTCCTTTCGCGGCGGATTCACCCGTGCGGCGGAAGCGATCTCACGGAGACTGACAATGCATACAATGTGCCGCCGTCGCGACGGTTCTCACTGAATGAGCACCGACGTGGTTTTGCAGTAATTGCAACAGGCGGCGGCATCTTGTCGCAGACAAGGCTCGAGACGGCATTGTAAACTGGGCACGTTGGTGGGGTGTATTTCAGTGTACTTTGACTGTGTATGTGATTGATGGCGTTTTAGTTGGCTTGCCGCATAGTGAGGGCAGCAAAGCGTGGGAACGCGGAGGCGGAGACACGTCTCTGAGAGAAACAAAGCTCTCTGCTTCAATGGTGGAGTATCGAAAAGGGTTGGTTCCGTAAGGCGGTCTCAGACGAGACAGGGTGGACTTAAAGGAAGAAATAGGAGAGGAGAGAGGGAGAGCTTGGTGCTCGACGGAGAGATTGAGGAGGGGACAGAGGTCGTGCTTGGCGCCGACTCTGATCCAGGGACGAAGGATTTAGAGATATTCTCTTAAGGGCTTGGACGCTTGGTGCGGGCCCAGCCCAGTTGTCGCGAGAGCTGTAGAGTGGCCGCCCCGGCCTTTGTTTTGTCATCAAGTGTAAAAGTGTGTAAATAAACTCAAGTTTGCCAGGATCTGAACAACCGGGCCTGTCCAGTCCTTCAACGTGTCGCCACGATCATACGAACCATCGGGATCACCTCCATCGACCCAAATTTAACTTCGTCCATGTGCACGAGGCAAGTCTGCCACTTCAGGCCATCGAGTACTGTATCCATGACACGCTGGAAAGTCGCGGGTGCCGAGCAAAGACCAAAGGGCATGACCTCGACCTCGAACAGGCCGTCTGGTGTTATGAAGGCAGTCTATTCTCGGTCTCTCTCGTCGACTTCAATTTGCCAGTAGCCTGTCTTGAGATCCATCGACGAAAAGTACTTGGCGTTGTGGAGTCGATCTAGGGCGTCGTCTGTTCGTGGGAGAGGGTACACGCGCTTCTTCGTGACCTTGTTTATTTATTTATTTATTTATTTACAGAATACTGCAGGCTCAAATCAGAGCCCATGCAGGAGTGGAAAAAAAAATCACAATCAATCAGTAGTCAACGCGCGCAATATACACACGAAATTAATACTCTCATACAAACAATTGTACACATAGCACGTTTAGGCGACGATAGTCGACGCAAAAGCGTAGGGTTTCATCCTTCTTCCTCACTAACACCACAGGTGACGCCCACGGACTTTTGGACGGCTGGATGATGTGTCACGTAGCATTTCGTCGACCTGTTTCTTGAAGGCCTCGCGTTCTCGCGTCGAAACTCGGTACGGGCTCTGACTGATTGGTCGGGCAGTTTCTTCTGTTATGACGTGATATTTCGCGACTGGGGTATATCGAATACTTGATGACGACGAGAAGCAGTCCTTGAATTGTAGCAGCAGGGCTTTTAGCTGGTCTTGCTTGTGCTTCGGGAGGCTCGGGTTGATGTCGAAATCTGGTTGGTTTCGTCGATCCGTCGAAGCAGGTTCGGTAGCATCAAAGAGGGCGAAAGCATTGCTGGCGTCCACAAATTCGTGTATGTAGGTGACCGTTGTACCAATGTTGAGGTGCCTATATTCGTTGAACTTCAATTGATGGCGCAAATGTTAAGACATGAACGTAGAAGCCACGTAAGACACGGACAAGCACACACTCGCAACTAAATTTTATTCTTCCGAAAGCTTAGCTTAAAGGAGTACTGACACGATTTTGAAGTGCAGCAAAACGGACGTTTTTGGTTTCCTTGGCATGTAGTGTTAACGCTCTCCCCACACCGCATCCGGGAAACACGTATTAATGTTTAAGTTTGATTTTAAAGTTTTCATCTCCCAGCATCTGCAAGGCAGCTTCGCCGCATGGAGAGCCCTATGACGTTTCAAGTCAGCTCACTTGGTTTGCGAAATCTGGCTTCTGCATGCAGCCTAAATCACAGAAATCGCTGTCGGAGGCACTGGACGACAGTTCACTCATCATGAACCACGTTCAACTGACAGCAAAGGACAGCAGGTGCGTATTTCGTGGGTTGCAGTCTGCCCGTGACGTCACGGGCCGACTTGACACGTCACTATGAAGCCGCCCTCTCGAAACCGAAACCGAAACTGCTGGTTGAAAGAAGCGATATTAAAAATATATGCAATGCATCCCCAGGCACCACGACACTCTTTTTAGGGTTCTCGATACCCGTGCTTTCATTTAGAGCAACAATCCGAAAAATTTTAAAATTCATGTCAGTACTCCTTTAAGAACCCTCAAGCATGTGTACAACACCACAGAAGCAAAATCAATCTCTGATACCACCGCTTGATCAAAACCTATCAACCAAAAAACTATACTCATTTTGATAAAGAGTTACAGAACGAACGCTGACACACAGATCGCCAGCTTTCTGTATGTACATAGCCTCAGCCTATTCACTTGCCACCTTGTCTTTGCTTTTCCGCAAAATGCACACGCTTCCCAGTAGTGGTTTACACGTGCAAGACGTACAGTGATGTGGCAAATGAGATCCGGTCCCATTCCTTATAGACAGGGCATGCTGTGCTAGTCGGTCATTAATACGTCTGGCCGATGTAGATCCGGCCGCCACTCAAAGGAATCTTACAAATAACACCCGTTGCACATTGCACAAAGCGCGTCTTCTCCGTGTGTTCTTTCCCACACCCAAGACTCTTATCTGACGACACACGAGCACGAATACGAGAGAGGTTTTTCGGAGCCGAAAACACTACCGGTACATTGTACCTAGAACCCACATTTTTCAAAGAATGAGATACCTTGTGAATGTAGGGAATGACGACGGGACGCCTATTTTTATCATTCACTGGAGAAGCACCACTGACATCACGCCCAACTTTCTTCAATAAAGCCTCGCAAACAGATCCTAAAAGAAATGAAGGGTAACCCGCGGAAACAAGTCTAGAAAGTTGCAGTCCAAAGCTTTCTTTAAGTGCATGTGAGCAGGACCTATTTAGAGCCATCTGCAAACTAGCAGTCGCTATTGCTGTCTTCACATTCTTCGAATGGGCGGAATGAAATGGCAAAAATTCTTTCCGAACTCGAGGGTGATACATCCAACAGATATGGTCTTCGTTAATCGTGAAAAGAATATCTAAAAATTGAAGCTTGTCACCAGCGGGGAGCCCGCTCATGAGTAAACCTGAGCTCTTGTCCTAGAGCCTTAAAAGTGTCTAGGACTCCGGTCACACACTGAGAATAAGCCCAACTTGGTCGTTTTGTCATAACAAATAAAAAATCAACGGAACGAAACACCTTCAAAACCTTGTCATTTAGCAAAGCGGATTCCATGTGTTGATCTATGTTACAAAGGAAAATGTTGCACAGCACAGGCGTGACATAGATCAACACGACGGGAACATTCGACGGGAACGACGGGAACATTTGGCGAAGTTCTTCGCGCAATACGGCCCTTATGGTCTCGCGCAAATCGTCGGAGTCCATGGCTTGAACCGCTGCGCTGTCTTGGATCAAGCGCGGTTGTACTGGCGGGTTCGCATTTCCAGCGTCTTTTCGATGGTCGTGGCTTCTGAGACGAATTCATGGACGGTATTTAGTGCATTCCTCATAAGTCCAGCGAAGAGCTGTTCCTTTATTCCTCGCAAGAGGAAACGAACCTTCTTCTCTTCTGGCATGTTGGGGTCAGCGTGGCGGAACAGCCGGGTCATTTCTTCCGCGAAGACGGGCACGTTTTCTTTCGGGAGTTGAACCCGTGTCTCCAGCAAGGTTGCGGTCCTTTCCTTTCGGACGACGCTCGTGAACGTCTCCAAAAAAGCACTCCAAAAGAGATCCCAGGTTCGAGGTGTGGGCTCCCGCTTCTCGAGCCATGTCCTTGCTGATTCTTCCAGGTAGAAGTACACGTGGCGCAGCTTGTCGTCGGCATTCCAGTTGTGAATGTTGGTGATCTGTGACGCCGTGGTGACGTCATCACGTGATAATTGTTTCTTGCATCACTCGAAACGTCAATGTGTATATATATCAGGGCTGGGCAGAGATACTCGGAAAAGTATTCCGGAATACAGATATCGAAATACATTGACTGGAAGCCTAAAATACAGATACTGAGATACATTTGCCTTTAACGTAACGGGATATTTCAGAGATACCTTCGCAATAAGACGAAAAAAGTATTCCGGAATACAGTTACAGCAATACATATACTGGAATACTTTTTTCATTTCAAGGATGCTCATACTCTGCAAAGACAGTGCAGCATAACGTTTTAAGTAAAGTTGCAGCGCATTGATACTTTCGGTTCATTTATCTATTTATTACAGTACCCTCAGTGCCATTAAGACATTAAACAGGGAGGGGGCTACAAAGTACATAATTAGTAATAATGACATAATTAAACGTATCAACTGAATAAAAAGTACACTATTTCACAGCAAGAGTCACAAGCGTTAGACACCGAAATCGACATACTTGTTGACAACAAAATGAGCTATGCTAGAAACAGCACAGTTTAAGCAAATCACTCGAATCACTAATGAACACCAGTGAATTGAAAAAAAAGTATGCATTTATTTTGCACATAAGATCTGCGTTGCTGAGAAGGTTGCTCTGTGAGCATCTCAAATAGGCTGTCTTCTAGACAGTGTCGGGTCGGCCTCAGCACAAGACTTGCGAAAGAAGAAAAAAAAAAGTCTCTCTATAACGCTGCAGACGAGCACAAATTCGAATTATAGTGGATAAATACTGCCTTCAAAGCCGGGTAGCCCTGCAGCGTGGCGATATCTATTCTCGGGTCATCTAGATACCGAAACACTTCCGCCCTCACGTGGGTTGTTCTGACTGTTCAGAAGCCGAAGTCGGTCCCCACCTTCGGAATCCTCAGCGGTCTTTCCCGGTCGACGCCGGGCCAGACGGCTGAGGATTCCGCTGCCCATACAGGCCGGCCATAATTACCTACGAAAAAAAATCAAACATTGGCTTCCTAAAATTACGTTGTTTGGGGGTTAGAGGGTTTAAGGCCTCCCAAGTCGCTCCTGCCATCTCTCTAAACAGGCGTGGAAACAGGGACAGCTACTCAGAGCGCCCCATCACTAACTACAGCAAGCACTCGTCGCCTGGGGCGAAAGGATCACTCTTCGATAAAGCTGTCCCCACCACCGACGCTACCAGCACCCATTTTAGCAAGCCGCAACAGGCGAAGTCGGCTCCGGCGGTCGGCGAGCCTGGTACCACAAAAGACAGTTTCATGCTTGTCATCAATTAGGAACGCACCCCGACACGCTGGAGAGGTGGCGTAAAGCGCGGCAAAGATAGCCATCTTCTAGTCACTTCCGCCGCGACAACGAGAACTGCTTTTCGAAGTGCCGCCGCTTTGAGAACTGAACGCACGCGAAGCATTGCAAAGCCTGTGGTCCAAGGCGGTATCCGCGCGGGGGATCACGAAGCAATCACTTGCCACCCGAAAAAATTAGGCGTGCTGCACTGGCCTTGCGAGACAGCGACTTTCGTCCGCAGAGGCCGACAACACTGCCTCCGCGATTCTGCTGTCTGTGGCGTCGCGTGCTTTACCACATGGGCCATTCTGTGCATGAGGAGAAACCATCGCCACCCTTTCTGTCAGCGACCGGCGGCGCGCCTTTGCTTGTCTTGGCACAGAAACAAACAAAAACCTCATTCCCCCCTTGGAAACACGCCTCAACTCATTTCCGACGAAAAATGTAACGAGTTGCTCGTGTCCGGCATAGTATCGCGATACAAACGATACATCGTAAATGTATTTCACTACTGAGATACAAATACATTTTTCAAATGTATCTCGATACAGAAATACAGATACTCAAAAGTATCTCTGAAATACTACCGCGATACTGCCCAGCCCTGATATATATATATATATATATATATGTGTGTGTGTGTGTGTGTGTGTGTGTGTGTGTGTGTGTGTGTGTGTGTGTGTGTGTGCGTGTGTGTCCTTCTGTCCTACATAGGCTTTGCCACCTGAAATAGGCATTAGGCATTCTGTACACGACAGATTCCGCACAATCGATGCAGCAGCAGCAGCAGCCTGTCTACACAGATTCCGCTGTTTCCCCACAATCGATGACCTTCTCTTTATGTTCCTTCTTACAACCTGGATTGCGAGCGGAACTGGGTTTCGTCATTCTGCAGTTTTTGAAGTTTCTCAGGAGCAGAAGAAAACTACTTTTCCATTGGCATTCTTTCCTATCTTTTTAAACAATGCGACACGCCTTAAATACACGGGATGTTAGCAAGCTTCTGCGGGACATTAACACCATGCAAAGCATCAGCCTGTTTTGACAAACTCTTTTGCAGCTAGCATCGTGCTAATAAACAATTGTTCGCTTACGATTCCACCCATTCAAAACTAATTAACCTTTGTAATGTATACCTTTCTAATGCATTGCATACATGGCATCCTGAACTAATGGGCGTGAGTTTTCAAAAACACACCCTCGGACTATCTCATTCCGGTTATCACACTCAGTTAAAAGTGAGTGTCGCTGGAGGATTTTTTGCCCCTCAAAATTTTTAGGCGAAGAAAAACGGGTCTATGATTGTGTTTCCACGATGCATCACAGGGTGTCGACACCATCGTCCGGTAATCCGGTATTTTGCACAGTCCTTTGCGTATACCGGAATACCGTACACGCTAGGAACCTCCATTACGATTTTGACGCAGCGGTGTTGAATCTTATCAGAGGTAAGTTAAATATTGTTTAAATGCAGTTATCGTCAATATTCAGCGGTTTGCGCACGTAGGTAAACGTTTACGTGCGGGAAGCTAAAGCGTTCCTAAACCTTACCTTCCTGTAACACGGCAAACGCTATCCGGTACTCCAGTACACCAGCGACGTTAAGATGTGCACGGAGAAACTGAAAGCCTTTGATAGCTCACTCCTATTTAGCATTACACTAACATCGACATGTACTTTGGGGTGAACGCGAAGCAGCGTCTTGTGTTCTCGCGTGGAAAACAGTGAAATTCCACAGTATCCATCTCCGTGGTGTGTTCTAAACGCTTCTTGCCGTCACGCTCAATGCAATGTACACTATTTCGGGCCAAGATAAACTTGAATTTAGCAGATTTCGAGCGTTTTGCTTTAGGTATCGTGTTTTGCGTGAGGAAAATAACAAGGCACCTCTATGTTTCCAAACATAGCTGTGAAGCTCAACCGGTGAATCGGCCATGTTTGAAACACATGCACAATCTTGCATAGTGGTGCTGCCTGTCGTTGGCCATAAAACAAGGAGAAAAGACAGCTCTTACCTTTGAAGACAGGGCATATCTTCCAGACGCCTAGGCCTCCAATGCTCAGGAACTGTCCTAGCGACGTCTCAAGGAAAAACGTTGGGATACCCGCCAGGAATAAGGTCAGCAGGTACGGAACCAAGAACGCTCCTGTGGAAAGCGCATACCGGTTGTTACGCAAAGGAGAACAACGCGCTTCATGCGCAGCTTCTGCGAAAGAAATCAAAATATGAAAGTTATAAACTCCCCTTTTCCCAATACCGAACAAAGATAACCAAAACAATCCAGCTTTCTGCCATCGTTACTGCGGGTGATTTAAAAAATGTGCGCGAAAATGTTCATCAATAACAGAAATATGCGATATCTTCACGCCTCTGGAGAGTGTGGCACTCCTCGGCGTTGCGGTTTCACTGGCATAGTTGATCAGATTTTATCTCTCCGAAGAAATTACTGGCTGTAGATTTCTTGATATTTGAAAGCGCCAAGGCGCTCGTTGAATGAACGACCGCGGTTATCCCGTTTTACGAGACTGTCTGATAATTCTACTGAAAAAGGTAATTAATATAGGTTTCATGATTACCTCCGTAATCAATGTCTCCAGTCATCTTGTGAGTTAGGCCGCTACAGAAGATGTAATTATGAAGGCAGAGGGCAAAAGGCGCACTTCTCCTATTTTCGAGTATTTTCTCGAAATGCTCTGCATATCTCGGTTATTGCCCGCCCTGCTACACCCCCCAATAAAAAAATGGAGTACACACTGTCTTAAAGCGCGGATTCATCTAACGGAGAAAATTGATTCTCTCAAGTTTACATATTTGTGCTTGTCCTTCTGTTCGGTGCATCTTTAGACTGAGTTCTTATATGCTCGTCCCACGAGAGTGCCAGCGGTGACGCATGTGTATATATTGAATAGATAGACGCCCCATAGCCTGCGTGCATAGCATGTTCCGCGAGTTACGAGCCACTGTCGCTTGATCTCATGTGACCAAAAAGAATCTCCTGAAAGGTCAAACAACGTCACTCAGTCGTTTAAACATAGCTTGCGGCAAAAGAAAACCCATACGAATTTCTGATAAACAAATATTCCCAGGTGATAGAATATTCGTCTTGGCCCTGGAATCCAAACCACAACCAGCGCCTTAACGGTGAAGTCTTTTCACAATCGGAAATAAAGAGGAAGCTACCAGATGGCAGCTCGAGGTCGAATGAGAAGCACAAGTTCAGGGGAAGCTTGAAGAGATCATTGGAGCCGAGCTGGCTAGCCTTCAGTAAAACTTATTTGGGGCCTAGTTGGTTCATAAACCTGGAATTACATTTACAGCGCAAACGCAAAGACGCACCACAAAGAAAGAAACGACACACACAGCGCTTGTGTGTGTCGTTGCTTTGTTTGTGGTGCGTCTTCGCGTTTGCGCTGTAAATGTACTTCTGGCTAGTCTTCCTTAAGGCCTTGAAGAGTTGCAGCCTCGAAGTGGACAAGTGTCGAAGCGTTGGCTACTTCAACTCCGACGAGCGACGGCCGAGGGAAGTCACGCATAAGTAGTTGTCTTGGCGCCTAGGAGCTGCAGAGGTAGGCGGACTCGCGCACGCACTGATGTACCATCAAGGTAGGAGATCATTGAAGCGCATTTCGGATGTGCTATAACACCATCACCTACGAAATCTGCTGTACTCGTTAGAAGAGAACGGACGACACAGAGCATGCGTAAGGAGATTTTGCTGCAAGAGGTTTGAGCGTTGTCTTCTACGAGCCATGACGTACACAAATGGCATTTCCGTTCATTTTAAGCTCGTCCGAATCTAAATCTTGCATTTTGCCCTCACCGAAATGCAGTCGTCACTTCCGGGAATACACGCCGCCTCCTTGATCTCAGCAGCGCGACGACTTACATGTTAAGATAGCACGGCAGGCTTTCCAAATAAACATACAAAAGAAATAAATGAAAACCTTCGTTAGAAGGCACTACCAAGCTCGTGTAGAGTCAGCTTTGTGCAGTCCAACTGTTTGTCCTTACAAAAGCGTGTATGGAAAATGTTGCAAGCAAGGTAACGACCTGGAATTTGATGCTATTCATACATTATACCGATATGTACGCCACAACATATTTAGTAGTTTGTTCAGCACATGTGCATTGTGTGATATTGGTTCTTCATGGCCGGTGTTTTTCGTGCGTGCGAAATTTCGCAGATAGATCTGGCAGAAGCCACGCAGAAGCCACGAACGGGAAAGGCCGTTCAATAAGACACGAATTAAGGCGTGTCTAAAAATTTCAGGCCAAGGCCACCATCAAAGCTTCGCAGCCACCCCGGGTTCTGCACAAGGTCACTCACCTGCAAGACGTCAAAAGCTTTTCCCCACAAAATACCTTTTTCGTTTTCCTCTGCCGTTTCGGTCGGGAGCGGATCATTGCGGGATGATTTATTTCTTTTGTAGTGAACAGTACGTGACGACGACGAAGAGCCAAGAAAGCAAGCCACAGTGCGAGCGACAGCCACGCGCCCCGAGCTTGCGCTTGCCTGGATCTTGGCCCTTGACGTCCCTCGGCGTTCTAACAGTTTGTACGTGAATAAATCACGTGACATTTGGTGGAGGTACGTGGGTTTCCCGTACGACCCTGGATCTTCGCTCCCGTAAGCTTCCCCCGCTTCGTGATACCCACATGGCCACCGAGACTCCTTCCCAGCCTGGCCCTTCGGCTGTCCACGTCACTTGTGGCGCCGTGTATCCTTAGCGGGATCCCCCCATCTTCTCGGGCTCCGGTGAATCGGAAGTGGACGAGTGGCTGTCGAGGTATGACAAAGACGGCGCCAGCAACAGATGGGACGGTTCAATGCAGCTTGGGTATGTGCAATTCTACCTTGCGGACATCGCCCAACTGTGGTATCACAACCACGAGGCCGAGCTTCCATCTTGGGCAGCTTTCAAGACTGCTATCAAGGACGTCTTTGGACGGCCTGCGGCTCGCAAGCTTCTCGCCGAGCAGCGCTTGCGTCAGCGTGCACAACAACCTGGTGAAACCTACACGGGTTACATCGAGGATGTCCTCCATCTGTGCACCCGCGTCGACCCCGCTATGCGTGAGGAGGCCAAAATCAACCACATCTTGAAGGGCATCGAAGACGGCGCCTTTCAGCTGCTGCTCGCGCGGAATCCCACCACAGTCGCTGCGCTAGTTTCACTCTGTCAGAGTTTCGACGAATTGCGCAGGCAGCGTGCGATCGCCCGTGAGGCCCTCCCGACCCCCGACACGCTCTCCAGTTTGCAGCTAGCTGTCCCTCCGGCCGCTCAGCCGACTCTCCATCCTACGATCAAAGACTTCATCCGTGAAGAAGTCGCGCGCCAGCTGTCCTTACTGCCGCTCACTCACGAGCCGGCGCATTCTCTGGCTCCGGGCATTCAACAAGCCATTCGGACGCAAGTTGCTGAGGCTCTCCCACCCATGTTTCAACAACCACCCGTCACTGCGCCGCTTACCTACGCCGCCGTTGCTGCTCGGCCCCCTCAACAGCCTCTGCCCTCTGCTCCACCTCGACCACTGATGCCGTCCCATGCCTTGGCAACCACCGCGTATCAACAGCCTATGCCTTACGCTCCACCTCGCCCCAGTTATGCCACCCCGTGTCTTGCCAACATCCGCGTATGCTTCGTCGCAGCCCATCCCAAGCCCATCGGCTCCGTCTTTCCGCCGCTCCGACGCGTGGCGAACCCCGGACAATTGGCCCATCTGTTTCTCCTGTGGCCTCGCCGGCCACGTCGCTCGGCATTGTCGCTTAGTTCCTCCAACATTCGATGCCGTGGGCATGCCAGCTGCGTCGTCGTTCAGGTCGCCTCCAAGCTACGCCCCTCCTCACTTCGACGCCGACGGCAGGCCGGTCGCGTCGTCGTCCCGGTCACCACCGGAGTATTCCCGTGATGATCAACGACCCAACGACACCCACCGGTCACCATCCCCTCGACGATGCTCCCTGTCACCTATGCGCCGCCGACCCGCTGTGCAAGAGGGAAACTGATCGCTGCAGTTCCGGAGGCACGAACTGCACGCGAAGCGAACTGCCCAAAGCCTCCGTCTTTTTCGCCGCAAAACGTTATCGACGTAAATGTTGAAGGGACCACGGCCCAAGCGCTAATTGATACCGGGGCCGCCGTTTCCGTAATCTGCGAGAGCCTCTGCCGCCAGTTAAAAAAGGTGACCACGTCGCTCTCATGACTCATGCTCCGCACTGCGAACTCGCAGTTCATAGCACCTTCAGCCGTGTGCACCGCGCGCGTTAATATTCAAGGAGAACTTTACGTCATTGAGTTTTTCGTGCTGCCGTCCTGCTCTCACGACGTTATCCTCGGCTGGGACTTCCTTTCGCGTCATCGCGCCATCATAGATTCCGCCCGAGCAGAAGTCGCCCTTACGCCGCTGCAATCTTCTCTTTCGGGGCCTACCATATCTGACGCATGTAAACTTGTCATTGCTGCCGACACCGACGTAGCCCCAAACACGTCCACCCTTGTCGCCTTGACTTGTCCGGCCGCTCCTGACGGCGCTGTCCTGTTCGCCCCGTCAGAGGTGTTTCTCCGCCGCCACGCCCTACGACTGCCGTTTGCCGTACTCACCGTTGAATCCGGTGCTACCATCATGCCGACTGCCAACTTGCGCTCCTCGGCCGTTCGTCTACTTCGCGGGGAATGTTTGGGAAGCATACATGCCGTTGACCTGCTTCGCTTTCTGGAGTTCGCTGAAGCCCCACTTCACCACCAGCTGAATGCCATGAGAGCCGCTGTTGCGGCACCTCCGCAGTCAGTCATTTTTCACCCTTCTGTGTCCCCGGATCTATCACTGGACCATCGACATGAACTATTGGCCGGTCACCGAGTATGAACGGTCACCGAGTTCCTCGCCGGGGCTTCGACAATCGAAAAAACGCTTGAGCTGCGAACACGGCAATACAACCGCAGCTTCTCGGCCACAAGCTACGCCGACGTTCAAGCACAAGGATCCGCCGACCTGCGTGAGACGATCCGAGAAATCGTGCAAGAGGAGCGGCGAAAAATTCTACCTTCACCTCAACCTCAAGTAGATTCCCTCGCCGACGTCGTGTGCCAGGAGATCCAGCAGTCACTGGGCGCGCCTCAGCTAGCAGAGTCGCAGATGCAAGTTATGACGTATGCTGCTGCAGCCCGCCGTCATGCTCCTCCTCCACGCCCATGCCGAGACGCCACACCGCGGCAGTACCGTCGCCAGACGCCGCCGCTGCCGCCACAGATGCCCTACCATCCGCCTGTCAGCCTGCCCTACGCGCCAAGGAAGACCGAATTTCGGCGCGCCCCTGACAACCACCCGCTCTGCTACCACTGCGGGGAGGCCGGCCACACGTACCGTCGCTGCCAGTACCGAGAGATGGGTCCACGCGGATTCCCCTTCAACGCGGCGCGCCCGCAGCCAGGCAAACGGCCTCGCGACATCGACGACTACCTCACCGGAACATAGTGGCAAGAACGACGACCTTCCCGCTCGCCATCGCCCGGCCGCTACATGTCACCGCACCGCCGACAGTACACGGGCCCAAACCGGGGCCGGTTGCCTAGCCCGTATCCGGAAAACTAAGGGCAGCAACAGAAGGAGGTGCGGTTGCTGTACGGCGAACTGCCGAAGATCCTCCGCCGACGACGACGCCGCCGCGACGAAACCATCAGAACACGACGCGAACCAGACAGACTCCTGACGACGAAATCTCGCGCACCGAAGAAGATCTAAGGATGCTGTATGGAAGCAGCGGAACAAACCGAAGCAGCCATGACCTAACGCCGCGAGCCAACCGCAACGCAAGAAGACGAACTAGCGACCTCGACATTCTCATCGATGTCCACAACGTCACCGCTCTCGTCGACACTGGGGCCGACTATTCCGTCGTCAGTGGGCCATTCGCAACCAAGCTGAAGAAAGTAAAGACCGCTTGGAGTGGACCCGAAATACGGATAGCTGGAGGCCACCTGATAACGCCGATTGGTGTCTGCGTGGCGAGTCACCATCAATTACCGGACTTATCCTGCGAGCTTTGTAATCCTACAAAACTGCTCCAGGGATGTGATACTTCGAATGGACTTCGTAAGTGACCACGGCGCCATCATCGACCTGGGGTCTGAGTCGATAAAACTAACCTCAGACAAAGCGCTCCCGCCCCACGTTACGCCAGGTAACCATGCACTGAATGTGATAGAAGAGCAGGTGACTGTTCCTCCACGCGCCAGCGTCATTATTTTCGTCGGCACGGAAAAACCAGCGAACCTTGAAGGCGTCATCGAGTGCGATCAGCACCTACTGCTGAACCGTCAAATTTGCGTTGCAAGAGGTATAGCCGAGCTGCGTAACGGTAAAGCAAAGGTAGTGCTCACAAACTTCAGCCACGAAAATAGGCACCTCAACATTGGTACGACGGTCACCTACATTGACAAATGTGTGCCCGCCAGCAACGCTTTCGCCCTCTTCGATGCTGCCGAACCTGCTTCGACGAATCGAGGTCCCGAAGCAGATTTTGACGTCAACCCGAGCCTTCCGAAGGTCAAGCGACACCAGCTCAAAATCCTGCTCCTGCAATACAAGGATTCCTTCTCGTCGTCGTCAAGAATTCGACAGACCCCAGTCCCGAAACATCACATCATAACAGAAGGTGCCCGACCAATCCATCAGACCCCTTACCGAGTTTCGACGCGAGAACGCGAGGCGGTCAAGAAACAGGTCGACGAAATGCTACGCGACGACATCATCCAACCCTCCAAGAGTCCGTGGGCGTCACCTGTGGTGTTAGTGAGGAAGAAGGATGGGACCCTACATTTCTGCGTCGATTATCGTCGCCTGAACAAAATCACGAAAGGGGACGTGTACCCTCTCCCACGTATAGACGATGCCCTAGATCGACTCCACAACGCGAAGTACTTTTCCTCCATGGACATCAAGACCGGTTACTGGCAGATCGGAGTCGACGAGAGAGACCGAGAAAAGACTACCTTCATAACACCGGACGGCCTGTTCGAGTTCCAGTTCATGTCCTTCGGTCTTTTCTCGGCACCTGCGACTTTCCAAAGAGTCATGGATACAGTATTAGCTGACTTGAAGTGGCAAACTTGCCTTGTTTACTTGGACGACGTCATTAGGTTTTCCTCGAACTTTGACGAACACCTCCAGCGCCTTGAATCCATACTTCAAGCAATCAAAAACTCCGGGCTGAAGCTGAAGCCAGAAAAGTGCCGCTTCCAGTACGAGGAGCTCTTGTTTTTGGGTCACGTGATCAGCAAGACTGGAGAGCGCCCCGACCCGCAGAAAACAGCTGCCGTCGCCGCTTTCCCGCCACCCAAGAAGGCCGTGCGCCGATTTCATGGCTTGTGCGCCAATTACAGACGCTTTGTCAGACTTCTCGCGGATCGGCGGGCCACTAACGCAGCTCACGAAGACCGACGTCGAATTCAGGTGGCAGACAGCGCAAGTCTAAGCATTTCATGAACTGAAACAACGCCTGCAGACGGCTCCGATACTTGCACATTTCGACGAATACGCCTATACAGAGATGCAAGCAGCGTAGGACTCGACGCCGTCCTTGTGCAGAAGACCGACGGAATGGAAAGGGCCATCAGTTATGCTAGCCGGTACCTATCCAAAGCAGAACGTAACTATTCCACAACGGAAAAGGAATGTCTGGCCATCATCTGGGCTACGCGCATGTTTCGTCCCTACTTGTATGGCAGGCCCTTCAAACTTGTGAGCGACCACTACGCCTTGTGTTGGCTTGTCAACTTGAAGGACCCTTCAGGTCGCCTCGCACGGTGGAGCCTAAGACTTCAAGAATTCGACATTACCATCGTTTGCAAGTCCGGAAAAAAAACTGACGCCGACTGCCTGTCTCGTGCCCCCGTCGACGCACCAACGCCCGACGACCAGGAAGATGACAGCCTCTTGGTAGCCATAAGTGCCGACAACTGAAGGGTCTATTTGAATACCAGGAGGGCAAGACCATCGTCGTCCCAAAAGTATTCAGGCGAGGATTGGCATCATTTTCTTTGAACAACTACGTCCTCGTAAAGAACATCTCTCCGGCCCGAGCCAGCTACCTTATCGTTGTACCTTCGGGACTGCGACCAGAAATTCTGCATGCCCTGCACGACGACCCGGCGGCTGGACACCTCGGGCTTTCCCGCACGCTCACACGAGTACAGGAAAAGTACTTCTGGCCGCGCCTTGTCGCCGACGTCACTCGCTACGTAAGGACGTGCCGAGAGTGTCAGCGACGGTAGACACCGGCCACAAGACCAGCAGGCTTCCTTCAGTCGATCAAGCCTCCTCGGCGACCATTCCAGCAGATCAGGATGGATGTCCTGGGGCTGTTACCAGACTACCTCACCCGCTATGCCAAAACAAAAGCCCTGCCCAAAGGCAGTGCCGCTGAGGTAGCCAAGTTTATCTTTGAGAGCATCGTTCTTCGACAGAGTGCCGCAGAGGTTCTCATCACCGACAGAGGTACAGCGTTTACGGCTGACCTAACTCAGGCGATCTTGGAATACAGCCACACAAGCCACCGCCAGACCAGCGCATACCACCCACAGACCAACGGCCTGCCCGAGCGTGTAAATAAGACCATCGCCGACATGCTGACCATGTACGTCGACGTCGAACACAAGACGTGAGACACCGTCCTTCCGTACGTGACCTTCGCGTACAACACGGCCGTACAAGAAACGACGCAGATTACACCATACAAGTTGGTCTACGGACGGAGCCCGGCAACGACGCTCGACACCATGTTACCAAACGTTACCGACGAGGAAAAGATCGACGTGACCACCTACCTGCAGCGCGCGGAAGAAGCACGACAGCTCGCCCGCCTACGGATCAAGAACCAGCAGACGAGTGACAGCCGCCGCTACAAGCTTCGACGATGCCACATGGAATACCAACTCGGTGACCGTGTGTGGGTATGGACGCCAATACGCCGACGTGGACTTAGTGAGAAGCTTCTTCGACGATACTTTGGACCATACAGGGTACTTCGATGCCTCGGAGCACTCGACTTCGAGGTTGTCCCTGACGGCATTACGAACTCTCAGCGGCGCCGTGCGCGACCTGAAGTCGTGTCATGTCGTGCGCCTCAAGCCATATTACGCGCGTTAGTGAATCTGAGGACTGTACTTTTACTTTATTATTGTACTTTCTTGCTTGTGCTTATTTCTTGGTTGTACTTGTTTATTGTACTTTCTTGCTTTATTCTTTTTATTGTTTCATGCATTGCCCCCCCCCCCGTGTTCTGTTTTAAGCATTGGGACGATGCTTTTTCAGAGGGGGGCATTGCCACGTGCCTTTAATATTATCACTTTTGCTTTATTCGGTTTTCCCCCATAAAGACTGTCAGCAACGCTCGGCGCAAACCGCGCCTCATTGCTCGAGAAGCTTTGCCAGGCCTCGGAAAGTCTCAGGTTCCAGCCATCGCCGAAGCGGGGAAAAAAAATCGACCCCGTCGCAGCTAAAAAAAAAAACCATAGTGGCTGTGTTCAAATCTGCCCTCGAGGACGCGAAAGAATCCGACAGAGGCGCCGTAATAAAAGCAATATTTAAGAGAAATGTAGCTATCGTTTCCGCATAAAAGTGCTTTTTGTTGCGTAACTGAAAGTAATGTTTGAATTTCTTGCACGCTCTTGTGAGGAGTAAATTTGTTGTTTAGTTATTGAAAACACGGACTGCCACGTGACTTCTACCCTGGATTCCTCGGTTCAAACCTTTTGGCTCGAGATTTTCGGTCCCGTATACGGCCACGACTTTGTAAGCTGTGGTGCAAACTTTGTAAGTCGTGGTCAAATGCTTATGGTGTTCGCCTGCTGACCCGAAAGTCGTGACTGTGGAGACCGCATTTTGACAAAGGCGAAAATCTGCAGGTTTCGTCGCCCGTGCCGTGCCGTGTATGCTCTATACTGAAGACCTCGAGGTGGTCGAAATTGCCGTAGCCCACAACTACAGTGTCCCTTACAATGACATCGTGGTTTTAGAACGTAGAATCCTAGAAATTATCGCTTTACTTTGTTTGCTGCAACACTGATGTGTGTGCAGCATTTTAGGGCAACATGAGTTTAAGTGTTATTGAAGCGGTAGTTTGAAGTGGTGTTTGCTGGCGAAAATTTGCCCGTATGAGAGAGTGGCGTTCGCTGTAAATGGCATTAATTTCGCCGAGTGACAGGCGTATAAGTTTCTGAGGTCTTACGAGACAAGAGTGGGCTTGCATGTGCAACCGGAATGTGGCACTCACGCTTCGTGATCATCATTGCGCAGCTTCTTGGCTCCGTTAGTGCTGCTCGCTGCGTGGATGGCACTTCGCCGCGGGGCTTGAGGAATGGTGCTCTCTGCTTGGACGCTACACGCGACACGCCATGTTTGTGCGCTCATGTTGCTCAGCTGGCTTCGCTACCGACGGATGACGACAACGCCAGGCACACCTTCCTACCGTTTGCCCTGCCTCGGATGCTCCCGTCACCAGCTACATCGTCAACCCTCCCACCGGACCATATAAAGGTGCAAGCAACGAATTTTACCAATTTTACCACTACTGGGCATGCATGCACAACCGGAGTGTGGCACTGCCGTTTCTTGTTCATCATTGCGCAGGTTAGTTGCCGTTTATTACAGCAGGTTAAGTGTTTCCGATCAGATAACCGATGTACTGTTGTGGTTCCATGCGCCAAAGCCTTCCTTGATCCTTTTTCGTCTCTTGCTTTTAGCATTGTGCGGTGACGTTGAACAAAATCCTGGTCCCACAGATGAAATTCTTGTCCGCCGCGGTGGTATAGCGGTTACGGTGCTCGGCTGCTGACCCGAAGGTCGCGGGTTCGATCCCGGCCGCGGCGGTCGCATTTCGATGGAGGCGAAATGGTAGAGGCCCGTGTACTTAGATTTAGGTGCACGTTAAAGAACACCAGATGGTCGAAATTTCCGGAGCCCTCCACTACGGCGTCCCTCATAATCATATCGTGGTTTTGGGACGTAAAACCCCAGATATTATTATTATTAGATGAAATTCTTAAAATGGTGAAGGAGACAAACGCACGGTGTATTCGAATTGAGGCAAACCAAAGCAACATAGCAAAAGCTATGGACGAACTTAAGGCTGCACACGACTCTATAGCCACCACTGTGTCCGGCATTAATGACCGCCTACGAGCAGTAGAACTACAAACAGCAGGGTTTGAGGAGGATGCTGGCCGCACGCCGGAATGTGTAGCTACTGTGCAGAAAGAAAGAACCACTTTGCGGTCTAGGCTTGATGATGCTGAGGATCGCTCTCGGCGGGACAACATGCTGTTCTTTGGCATCACAGATGATCCCTTGGAAAACTGGGAACAATCTGCTACGAAAGTCATTACACTTGCCTCGGATAGATTACAGCTGCAGCTGTCGACAGACGCCATCGAACGTGCCCACGGGTTGGGTAGATATACATCGGATAAAAACCGGCCGATCATTGTCAAAATCGCCACGCAAATGACTAAAGAACTAGTTTTTTCAAAGCGATCATTGCTTTCAGGAAGTCAATTTGCATTAAAGCAAGACTTTTCACTCGCTACGCGCATCGCGCGTAAAAAGCTCAGTGAATTTAGTAGAACGCTCAATGTAGCCACTAGATTAAACCATAACAAACTTATGGCTGGTGGTAAATGCTACGTTTATGATCCAGGGGAAGATAACGTAGTTGAGCGTGTCAGTAAACAACTTTCCAAACCTACCAATGACCTATCCGAGTCTTCCTCATCCCGTAATTCTCAGAACGCCCCTCTATCGCCCAGGCTCACTCGTTCAGGTAGGACGCATACGACGAAAAAATAGGATACTGCAAGGGGTGGCGGCAATTCGTTCTCTGTACCGGTGCTTTATACTAACAACCGCAGCCTTTATAATAATAAAGACAGCCTCAATGCTCTAATAAATGATTCAAAAGCAGATATTGTTATATTAAGTGAAACGTGGTTGTCAAGTAAAATAAACAATAATGAGTTGTTTCACTGTAACAAAAAGTTTGTTGCATACCGACACGATCGTGCTGACAAGATTGGTGGTGGTGTATTGATTGCAGCAAACGAAAATTTCGAGTGTTTTCAAATTCCAACTACAAGTAGTTTGGAAATAATATGGTGTTGTATAACAGTAAAGTTCAAAAAACTAATTATCGGAGCATGTTATCGTTCCCCAAGCTGCGCGAGTGGTTTTTCTGAAGAACTACACGACTCCTTGAATGAAATTTCGGTTAAGTATCCTGAAGCACCTATTTTTCTTGCTGGCGATTTCAATTTTCCACACATAAAGTGCACGGAATCATCATTGTCTTCCAATACGTTGTCCACAGAGGCATACGGTTTTACTAACGTCTGCATGGATTTTAACCTATCCCAACTGGTCATTCAACCAACACGTGTGACGTCCAGCTCAGCATCTCGGCTCGATTTGATACTAACGTCAGCTCCTGATATCACTTCATCTGTAGTGCACTCACCCGGTTTAAGCGATCATGATGTACTTCATTTTACCATCTCCCTTCCCACACTCTCACTACGTAAACGACAAAAACGAATAAGAGACTATAACAAAGCCGATTATCATGCTATAAATGTTAGTCTTTGCGCTTTCCTCGATCAATTCATGTTAGATTGCGCACATAAAACTGTCGAAGTTCTCTGGCAGGCATTCAAAACAAAGGTCGTTGAATTAAGTAACCAATATGTCCCCTTAAGAACTATATACACAGATTCGAACGCGCCGTGGTATTCTAGGTACCTTAAAAGATTACCCAATAAAAAATCGCGGCTATTTCATGCCGCAAAAAGAATGCAAACCCCCGAACGCTGGTCCGCTTATAAAGCAGCTACTACATCCTACTCTGAGGCTATCAAGTGTGCTAAACACCATTTCTTTTACTCTACGCTTCCCGCTTTATTAAAAACGAACCCAAAGCAATTTTGGAACACAGTTAAACACAAAGATGAAATAACGTTGTGCCTCGTCGATGAATTCGGTAATCCTGTTCCTAAACATCATTGCGCCTCGTTACTAAATGAAACATTTGCTTCCTCTTTCACCGTCTCTAACAGTATCGATCACGCGTACATACATGATACTAACTATGCTCCCGTCGATCCTCTTGCATTCGACGCGACCGGCATTGCAGCGATTATCAACAACTTGAAACGTTCGTCCTCTTGCGGAATTGACACCATTAACTCCAAATTCCTTCAGAATACGAAGGAATATAGCTCAATAATATTAGGTTTCATCTTCACTAAATCACTACAAGATGGCTGTCTACCTACAGACTGGAAGACAGCCAAAGTTATCCCACTTCATAAGTCTGGTGACAGACATAACGCCCGCAACTTTCGACCTATTTCACTTACATCTATTCCTTGCAAACTTATGGAGCACGTAATTTACACCCATCTTGTTAACCATTTGGAGTCAAATAACTTTTTTCACAAATCTCAGCATGGTTTTCGTAAATTATATTCATGCGAAACCCAACTAATTATATTTACTAATGATTTACATATTACTTTGGACAGAGGCGTGGCGACTGACTGTATTTTCTTAGATTTCGCGAAAGCATTTGACAAGGTTAACCACCAGCTGCTCCTACTAAAATTACAATCCTTAGGCATTGACCATTTGTTGTTTACTTGGATAAAAGAATTTCTTTCTAACCGCACGCAGTTTGTTTCCGCTAACGATACTGACTCTTCTCAAATACCTGTGCGTTCCGGTGTGCCACAGGGTTCTGTTCTGGGCCCACTACTATTCTTAATTTACATCAATGATTTGCCTAATAACATAACTTCTCCTATTTGCCTTTTTGCAGACGACTGCGTTATTTACCGCGAAATTACCAATGACTGTGATTCTGAAGCCCTTCAAAATGACCTCAATAACATTCTGCGTTGGTGCGATCTCTGGAAAATGCAACTTAACACTTCTAAGTGTAAGGCAATGAAAGTTTCTCGTAACCAGACGCATTCATCTAACTACTCATACTCCTTGAATTCAATCCCGCTGGAATACGTCAGGTCCTATAAGTACCTTGGCGTCAACATTACTAACACTCTGTCCTGGTCCGATCACATTGACTATGTAATATCTAAGTCTAATCGCACGCTAGGCTACATAAAACGTAACTTTCCTCGTGCACCATCATCGCTAAAGAAACAGTTATTTATCGCTTATATTCGCCCTGTGTTAGAATACGCTTCATCCATATGGGACCCCGGCCAAATAACATTAATAAACAAGCTAGAGGCTGTTCAAAATCGCTCGGCACGTTACATCCTATCAAATTATCATCAAACATCCAGTGTATCTGCCATGAAAGCCACCCTTAACCTTACGTCACTTGCCACACGCAGAAAGCTAGCACGCCTCTGTATCTTTCACAAAATATATTATCACAATCACATTTTAAAATCGCGTTTAATACAGCCTGCATCTTTCATATCATTTCGTTTAGATCACAACAACAAAGTACACATCCCTCGTAGCTTCACGGTAACGTACTCCGATTCCTTTCTTCCGAAAACGTGCCGCGACTGGAATCACCTGTCTGTATCAGTCGCCAATATTACAAACCCTGACACATTCCGAAATGTAGTAAATACGTCACTTTGATCTCATTTCATGTTTAGTGATACCGCGACTTTTTTTTACGCTTTTGGTTTCTTGTCAATGTACTGCGCTTTTCTGTTAAATATGCCTTCTTGTATTCTTTTTTTATTTTATTTTTTATTTTTACCCATTTTCTGTATTGATTATATTTCGGATGTCCTAGTTGGAATGTTATCTTGTGCTTTTTCTTTTTGCCCCTCCCCTCTACAATGCTGTAAAGCCCTGAGGGTACAATAAATAAAATAAATAAATAAAAAACAAGGCCGCCGTAGTGGAGGGCTTTCAAAATTTCGACCATATTGTGTTTTTTACCTTGCACTAGCGCATGCACACGTGTCACTGACGTTTCGCCTCCATCGTAATGCGAAGGCTTAGTAGAGTGGTAAATTCTAGGTAGAGTTGGGTCGGTCAACAGGGCAGCTCTTGGTTGAGCCCCACAACAACGCTGTCGTCTTCATGCAATCGGTGTAATTTCGTCGCCCGTGCCAGAGCGACATTGCCATACCCGTGACTTTATCAAAATGGCAAGCGGGTTCTGCTTCACACGCTCATTAATTAAAACGTAGAAATCTACAAAAACGTCTCTGGTGGTCGGCAACACCCGGCTGTCCCTCCTTAACTATCAAGCACCTCAATGCAGTTTTCTTCACTTCATTAGGGGTAATTTTATATATTTATTGAGTGGCACGTACGTATTCCATGTTAGGGAAGATGAAATGTAGCCTAATGTGGGTTATGTCTTGACACGAATGATGGAATAATTAAATATAACCGTGGTTAATAAACTTCGCCGTGTGTTCTTGAATATTACGAAAGTCTGCGTGCCGTTTTTGTTTTTGACGTTAAGGAGTGTAACGGTGGTGTGTCCATGTACAGCAGACGTTCCGCAAGGTAGAGGCACAACGGCAGCCGTGAATTGGCATATTTGCCAATTTGACCACCGTTGAATTCTGGGCATCACCATGGCAACGCTGGATATCTCTGCCTTGTCGTTCACCGCTGACGGCCGGCGCGCAATAACGAGCAAGCGGACTGTCGCCATGACCAGTGACGAAGCGCAAAGAGTGCGCCGCTGCGCTCGGGTGCAGCAGATAACGCGCAGAGTATGCGCAGTTATCATCCAATGGCTGGCAGCTGGTTTGCTGCTCCCCGTTTTCTTGCGAATTCTATTGCGAATGTTGTCTGAAGTACGCATGAAAGTTTTTTAATTCACCGTTGTCATCAACTTGCAGTTATGGTGGACAGTCGCTGTGCTGCTGTATGGTGCCACAGGAGCTCTGATACCGGCGAAGGCATCAGTTTCCACAGGTGCCCCGACGATGGCAGGTACACATACTTTCAAGCTCAGCGTTTTTCTTTCTGCTTTGTGACCTTGTTAACAGATCACACTTCGCGGTACTCGCTTTTGAGTGGTATGCTAACACGCGTGGACAAAGCTGCGTGTGCTTCCCGAGTATTTTCGAGTTTGTGTTAACGAATACGGGTCATTTTTTTCCCTACTAAGCGGCTCAGCGTTGTGTGACAGGCTTGCTGAAGTGATAACATTTTCCTTTGCTATCCCACTCCTTCTTGATCTGTTTGTCATGTGGGTAGAATGCGGTGAGAATAGCCCTTCGACATGATCATTCCCTTCCAAATATGTGAAAGCATGGGTTGCTTATTCACGCATTCAGAAAGTGGCGCGTCTAGTAGGATTTCCCGCAGCACCTCTTGCAGATGTTGCACTGGTGTGTCTATCAGCTGTGGTTTTCTCCTTTGTGCACTGGAACGGAGACCAGCACACATGCTTAATTAAAAGTGTGCAAATTTTATTGCCGCATGAGCGAAAACACCCTCAAACATTGTAGGCGTAAGGTGAACCTCACGAAATGGGCCATACTTGTTTGCTAAAATGTCAGCCAAGCAGCAGAGATTAATCAGTGGTCCCCAAAATAAAATTTTAAAAAATGTGCGCATTTTCAGCGCATAGTATATTTCCTTTTCTTATGCGTGGATATTTATTTGTTGGCATTCGCATTCTGATGCTTTCATCCATATCCAAGTTTGTGCAGTTAGGTACGTTAGCCTAGGTTCTGCACATGTGCAAGGGCTTGTGCTTTCTGTGCGCACATTGTTTTTCGTCACTGATTGTGTGCTGATGCTTTTGTGATCATTGCTGCCTATTTCCGTATATTTGTATTTATCGTGCACGTGTTAAAATGCTAATGTTTTTTGCCAGTCTGTCGACCTCCGCTATACTGTGATTTCTTTGCGTAAACCTGCTTGGTGTTCTCAGCCTGACCGCAATATGTTGTGATAACAACAAACCCTGGGGTCTTCAGGCGTACTCATTGAAAGCAAGTACTGAAACTGTAGCAAAAAAAATGCTGATGCTTTACGCCGTCCTACAATACAAGTTGCTTATTGTGAGCGCTAGCTGACCGTAGAAACGGGCAACGCACGCCGTCTAATTTGTTTTGTCTCCTTGAAGTGCGGCGAAGGCTAGTCATTTACGAGCTCACGATGTCTCAACAAGGGACTTTTACCGCTTGCTCACTGTCAATAAAGTTTATTGTTCGTTCTACTCCCTCGTGAATTGTTCTTACTGGTGCCAGTTGACAATGTACGCCTTTGGGTTCCATGTAACTTTCGTACGCACAGGTACTGCGTTCCGAATGCGCTTTGGCGTGCTAGTGGGCGTATCGACACTCTTAAATCAGGCGGGCGAAAGATAACGAGACATCCGTAGCCCTACGCGAGTGCCGGCATCTTTCGTCCACTTCTGTTTAAAAAGGATAGCTATAGAATAAAGAACCAGCCGAGGCACCCGCGTATGCGCATACGCAGCCGGTACGGAATAAAAAAGGCAGCCATTTACTTTTTTTTACCTAATCAAAAAACAATAATTTTGTTTTCCGCTTCCTGTTTACGCAGCGCCATCTCTTGGGTTTCTTCGGTAGTTCCGTGCGCTACCGCTGCTTATCTTTCGTACCGTTGTCAAGGCTACAGTTTCCCTTCTCTAAACTGGTTCTTTATTATATGGCTTCGCGATTATTTTAGATCGTTTTGTTAAGATTGCGCGCAAGATGCGAACATTCGAACTTATCCTAGACCTTGCGCGACAACCAGCGATAACGCTGGAATATTCGACGGCACACGTGTAAATGCGGACGGCCTTCACCGCTTGTCAGTTTATCGACGGCCGACGCTCTGTTCGCCGCTATCAGTGTACAGTGTGTATTGCTGCTCTTTGACTTTCCGTTTCCCGGCCAAAAGTTCGGCAAATGAACAGTTTCCTCTCGGAAACTGTTAGTTGAACAGTTTCCTCTCGGAACATGTTAAACTGTGATAATATACCTTAAAGCGTGTTTCGACAATTGCCATGCGCGTCTGTATAATCTGTGGCTGCTGTTTCCGGTGGTTAACTGTGCGTTGATTCAGGTTTTGTATGATATAGCGTTCATGATAGTGCTATTACTGGTTTCGTGAGTGTTGGCGTGTTGTTGGTGGTGACATGTGACACTATAAAGAAAGCACTTTCATCAAATAAATCTTAGTTGGTAGTCAGCACTCGTCCTGTGGTTTTTGTGTCTTCAGTCCCGTCCTTCGTGCTGTTATATTTTGCAAATGTCGCACCAACTTGCCCAGACAAAGTCTCTACGATGAATAACCTGTTATCGAAGAAAATAGAATGGAAACAGATATAGCAGATATGAAGGAAAGACTAGGTGGTTTAGAAGCCAGCTCGTGTCTTTTACAGTCCTTAGCACCGGAAATTAGGAGCATTAATGCAACTGTCGCTGCCTTAGAAACACAGGTGTCATTTTTGCAGAATAAGTTAGATGACCTCGAAAACAGACGTAGACCGAATAACTTGATTGTTTACGGGATACACTGAGATATCGGAGAGCCTAATGAAAATACTGCAAAATGATTTATTCAAGGACAAGCATGAAGCGATGCCATGGAGGAAGGACAGGCATGGAGCGATGCCACAGACTAGGCAAAAAGACTGGCAGGAGCCGCCCAGTGATAATAAAACTCCTGTATTATCGTGAGAAACTCTCCATTCTTAAGGCTTGCTCAAAGTTAAAGGGAACAAAGCTTTCTGTAACGGAACATTTTTCATTCAGAGTGCGCCAAATGAGGAAAAAATTATGGCAAAGTGCGAAACAGGAAAAGGAAGGCAATGCTCAGGTTAAAGGGACTGTCTACTGTCCTTCATCGCATTTCTATTTTGTACCGCAATAAAAGCGTACCGTCTGAAGTGTCCAAACTTTCAGCGGTATCTCTGGAAAGCGAGTATTGGGCGTGACGACATACCGTGGCGCCACCATGCGGAGGCATCTCCGTGAGGTGCAAGGTTGCATTGCTCCGCGAGCCCTCTCCGGCACAGCCCGCAGCCGCTTTCGCGTCTCCTCTATTATTATTCTCGTTGCATTTCCCTTCGTTGAAATCGGTAAAATACTGCGGCGGCTTCGTCACCGATCGTACGGAGTGCTAAATACCTGCTGTAAAAAAAATATTACGCTCCTCATAATACCTAGACAACGCCCTGACTGCCGACGTCGTCTGCTATGGCCGCCTACATGGAAGCCGCGGGGGCCGAGCGCGCTGCTTTTGTAGAAGGTTACGAACCATCTTGTGTCGAATTGAAGCATCAAATAGGCTTTGGCGCGTGCTCGCGTCTAATACACATATTTTTGCTGCAAGAAATGCGTGCAACCATGTAACTTCGTTTATTGTATGTTAGCATCTAAAAAAAAACGCCAGGCCTGCGCGGAAAGCGCAGCACAGTCACAGCGAAAGCTGGAAGAGCGGCATTTCTAGAGCCCGTTATAAACTCTCTTGTGGCTACTAATACGAGTACATTAGCAACGTACCCTCTAAGCCACAAATCATAAATTTTGGGAAGTTTGGAAGCACCCACCACGACATTATTCATTATTCTGCGGAGAAGCGAGGTACCATCTCTAAGGCATTATGTGCACTTTGTTGATGCGACGGTTGATGGGGATGAAGAATTATGGCTGAGCCCTTTGTAATAGGTTGGAAGCTTTAATCGACCCACTAGTTACGTAATTCATATTGTATGACGCCCGGTCGTTATTTAACTGTCCCACCACGCTTTATAACATACGTTAACCGGAGAAACGTAGAGCGAGAGAGAGAGGGAGTTAACTTTATTGAGAGCCTGAGGAAATAGATCATGAGAGCCTTATAGGCTTTCTTGGCAACCAATAGAAGTGCACTTGCGAGGAACCCATCACTACGCTATAAATCATCATAATTTTTTTGAAATAGGGAAGCAGCCACTATGCAATTTTTCGTCATTCTGTGGAGAACCGTGGTACTCGCTAAACACCTTTAAGGCATCCTGAGCACTTTGTTGATGCTGTGGCTGATGACGATGAAGAATTATCGCGGAGGCCTTTTTAATGTGCAAGCATTCAACAACCCACTCGTTGCGCAATTCGAATTGCGTGACGCCCGGTTACAGAATTCGCGTTTGTGTGACGCCTGGTTGTTATTTTACTCTTCGACCACACTGCATTACATATATGTTGATGTGCTTCCTTCCTGACATGAAGCCTGTATAGGGTCTTTTTGCAACGCAGTTCCAAGCACCGGCATGGCTCCGAGGTAGAACACTGGGCTTCCACGCAGATGGCCCAGATTCGAACCTCGTTCATTCCTGGAAATTTTTTCTTATTTCCTTTTTTTCTTATTTCGTGCGATAGCGGTTACGGACACCGGCGGTGGTGGACAACTACGGCGCCAAAAACGGCCGTTGAAATGATCTCATACCAGCTTTCGCTGTAAAACGGGCCACGGCTGACACGACAAGCATGTGCACATTTACATTCCTGTTCAGCACACATATCTCTATCAAGCACGACGCAAGCGTATTCTCCGCTTTGTGGAAAGCAACCAAGCATGCTTAGATCTGCACGCAGCCTCAACCTTTACGATATGATTGGAGGCAAACGCAAGAGAGCCATATGCACGCGCGTGCCTCATTCGGAGTTGTAGACAGATAACATTTCACATGAGCACAAGTTTCTCTTCTGCAAGATCTTATTATTTACCTGTTGCTCCTTGTTGCGCAAATTTTCTACAGTTGTCCCACGGCGCACTTTCGATCGCCATCGAGCCACATAGGGGTGCAAATTTTCGATGATCGACTCAGTTCTCCAGCTTCTACGAAGGGGTCAATCGCGACCTAAAAATACGGTTCCGATAGGGCTCGATTGCGATAGAAAATGCACCGTGTGCCAGCCGGCCGTATTACTTTGCGCACTTGAATGAGCATGCCTGCAAGGTGTGGATTACCGTGGTCTACATGGCAATGTTATGTTTCAGCTAAAATACCGGCGTCCAGCCTTTACAGCTTCATTGATAAGCAGTATGATACTTCGCTGCTGCTGTTAGAAGGTGTATCAGTGTCACATGAGGACAATTAAAATGGACACGTGAGGGGGGGGGGGGGAGGTACGCAGACTGGGGTGGAAGTTTCATCGAAAGGGGGAGGGGGGTGGAAGTCTTCCTCCGCACACTGTGGAGGAAGTCTCGTTGGCGAGACAGGTAACTTTCAGCAAAGATTCAAGCAGCACATGTATGACGTAAGAAAAGGTTTCATCGAACAGCAGTGGCCGAGCACGCAGAAGCAACTGGCCACGAAATAGACTGGTATAGGACAAGAATAACGGATACAGAAAATAACTGGACTTTTCTCGGCATATAATCTTGAATCTCTGACAATGCAGACAACGGCGCACACGCTTAAACTTAATGACGGCAACTTTCCACACGTGTACGCATGTTGATACGTCATAATTTAAACATACATAACTGGACTGTTTGCTCATTCATTTATCGTTGTGAGCAAGGCTCCGGTGCGGGAGCGGAAACGTCTTGCTTTTATGTGAACATTCGTGATCGGTGTCCATTTTAAGTTCTTAACCCCATGGTCTAGAAATAAGAATAAAAAAGACAGGTGACAGCGGCATAATGCTCTTGCAAAGCAGGGTATAAGTGAGAGCTCACGCCTGGTTCCTACGCATACGTATAGCGCACTGTGGCACGGAGCAGAAAAGTACCAGGCCGCCGGTAAATTTACTGCACCTTTCGGGATTGTGTAGCCTCTAGGGTTCCGTAGACATAAAGTGAGAGCAAAACAATGCTGTTCAAAAGAAAAAAACGTAACAAAATCGCGGTTAAAAACAACGCATTCAACCGTACGCTTCCCTTCGCCAGAGCGAGGTGAGATCACGTGATCCAACCCTGCACGTCACAGCGATTGCAGCGCCCGCGTCTCCAGTGGTGGACCTCGCGCCGAATAGTCGGTGACAAGCTAAGAATAAAAAGCAAACTGTACCGCTGTCCATTTGTATTATGCGCGCCCAACTACGGCCGCTCTTCACCATGACATAACGGTTAAGACGAGCCAATGAGAAATGCAACATGGCGGCGTTCGCGACGAGAGACGAGGTACCGCTGCATCGAGAGCGAGATCCGTCAATTCGAATTTCCTGCGGTGTTTATTTCTTCCAGAAGAAGCTTTTAAAGACGATAGTCTTTCTTGGGGAACTTAAACGCAGGAATTTTGGTCTGTCTTTCTGTCTGTCTTTCTGTTTGTCGGCACGTCACTCGATTCAGCCACCCGGCCAAAGTTGAACCACTTGCCCAAGGGCCAGCCATCTTGAACTGCTGACTAGGTTCATACTTTTGTACATTGTTGATCAAAAAGCAAACATTACGCATATCTGAGGCGCAACATCACTAGGTAAGTATTAGGTGGTGTGTTCCTTTAATAGAAAATACATAGATACGTAATTCTAGAGACCCTAGTTTCTTAAGCTGCGCTGAAAATGCGACTGCGCTGAAACTTGCCTTCCTCCGTGCCCTCTGCACGAGCTCATTGTTGTGTTTCGGTTTCGGTTCAGTATTGCACTGTACGAGTGCCATAGGGCGCCGCTCTGGCATTCCTGTTTTACCCAGGCGACGTGTAAATAAAAGTGTGTGGAGAGTACTCGTTGAGTGCGGACGTTTCTTCTGCTTCGGCGCTTCGCGCCAAACCATGTGTTCGGGCTGGCTGGCGTCCCCGCCGGTCGCGTTGGTCACCACCGGTCTTCGCCTGCTGCTGCGCCGGGACTACCAACCCGCAACACAGCACACATGTTTCCCGACGTATTGCCAGATGGCGTCCATTACTCACGCAGCGCCTTTTCTATCGTCTTTAGACGACATTTGCAGCGAAGCACGCAGATACGCGGCCAATTTTTTCGTACTGTTATCCGCACGTACCCTGCATCATCCTCGCCGGTCGTCATCCGATGCAGTAGAAGCTTGTGACTGTGCCTCGTTTGAAGTGCACCGAAGCGGCAGCAGCTCGAAGTGTTTTACAACGCCTTAGCGCGTTCCGTCCTTTCGACAGCGTCAAGTTGCAACACAGCGTGTGTTCCCATCATCGCTCGAATGCACCAAGCATATCGCCTGAGGGTCACCACATCGGCGATTGGCGTCGCGTTCATTCGTGTGCAGTGAGGTGAAAGTGAAGTTGGATAGTGCGCGTCTGTGTACGATTTACCGTCCGCAAACGCCATGGCATTAGCGTTGCCACATGTCCGTGTGTGTTTGTGTTACTCGGAGCTCGCAACGTGGAAATACTGGTGATCTGTCGTGATATGAGCCGTGCTCTGTGCCTATGTGAGTGACGTATGTACGGACGGAGCGTGAGAGAAAGGAAGCGACCAACATAACCCGTTAGCGCAACACAATGCGAAAGTAAGCAAACCAGGTGTGGAGAATATGCAGTGGTGTGTGCATAATGAGAAGATAATTGTGTTCAGCCGGTGCGCGTGTTATTATGTGACGTGTGCCTCATGGGGCAGTGCGTCGTCTTAAGGGAATTCAGTTCCGCCAGCCCAGAATGATGTGCCCGTCGCGTAAGTCTTACGCTCGATGCACGAACGCCTTGCAATGACAAGCGCCGTGCAAGGTAATTGTTGTTTACAAACCGCGAAATGATGCGCGCTACATAATATCGCTGTGACGCAGGAACTTTCGATTGCATGGATCGTGATCGTAACTGAAGTGACGCCGCTAAAACTATTATTGAGTGAAAAAAAAAGCTTTTGTTGTTAATGGCGTTGCATCATACTTCACGATATCATATTTGGAATTATTGCTTTTGTCTAACGTGCGTTTTTTGCAATTCGCGAGCATTGTGTTCATTACGCAGTGATATTTGTTTATATTAAACAACAGTAGGGTGGGAACTCTCGTGAAGCTTGTAGTCCGTAGACCCTTTTTTAAACGCTTATTCCTCCTTTTGTAGCCTCACCCCCTAGCTCACTATGCTTCACGAACAAATGAGGAGGGGCCAGCCGGAATGATGGGGCTTGACAATGGACGAAAGGCATAGAACACTGCACGGGCCGTAATTCTCGGACCTGGTCCGGCCCGGGCCCGGGACTCGTTCAAATTTACTCACCCGTGCCCGGCCCAAACCCGACAAAAAATTTCGCCCACCCGGCCCGGCCCTGCCCGACCACAGATCGGGCCCGACAGGAGCCCGAGTCAATAATCTAGGTGGTGCTGCCCGAAAATATAATCGACCGCAAGGGCATTTTAAGTGGAAAATATCTACGTATGCTTGGCGCATGCTGCGCTAGCAATTATACATTAATCAACTTTCTTGTAAAAAGGGGCTGGCTCACCGTGGAAACAGTTGCGTGGACATACTGGGTATGATAAAGGTTTGTTCGGCAGTGGTATACTGTACCTAGTTTTTTAGGACTACAATCGGGATCATCAAGAGCGTTTTGTAGCAGACATTGCAGGAAGAAAAGTGATTTGCAGAATGAGTCCGCTTTTGATAAGGATGGCAATAAAAACAGAGACTCTCTTTCCTTCGTTTTCATAGCGCTCTCTTTATTTGAAATTTAAATGGACACGAAAGTGAAACAATTAATCGGGTTAGATCGATAGATTGTACTCTGAGAAATCTAATGTCGTTAGTTTCACAAACGCAGATGCATTAATAAAGGAGTAAATCAAGGTCAGGGTTTCATTTGTAATTTTCGTGCCAAAATCTCCATGCGTGACAACACGAAATTCAAAGCGCATTTTTCGTATTTTGGCGACTTTTACTTGTCGAAATTTCCTTAAGCTATGCGCCCCACCCCCTCGGAAAACAATGCACTTCCTTTTTACCGATTAGGAACTGCGTAGGACCTAGCAGACACCAACAAAATCTATGACGCGTTTCATGCGGGAATTTCAAGGTGGCGTCACCCGCCGTAATTTCTTTTTGCGCGTTTTTACTCTTCCCATGCGTCTTCTCGCGGCAGGCGTGGTGATTTTGGAATTCTGAAAGAGTAATTTACTAATAACGCAAAAACCGTTTTATTCCCCTTTGGTGTCCCATTAAAGCATGCTGTAACAAGAAAGCCAACCATGCACCCTTCTGGATATGTAGCACCTATCTTCATCATAGTAGCACCTTGCCCCATCAAGAGAAATAGAGGAAAAAAGTCAAATTTATTACAATTGTTGTAAATACACCAAACTACATAAAATTATAACGAACCACGCGCACCACGTGCACTTTGGAAATACTTATAAGCAAATATTTAAATATTTAAAAAAGCAAATATTTAAATATTTGTAATAGCAGTCTCTTCGTATATCACACCACTGCTATTATATACAGTCTGTCAGTTTTTGTGGAATACTTTGTACATTTCTTCGCATGTTGCTGTACAAAAAGAACCAAATTATAAATAGATTCCACTATAAGCCCACCATGCGCCGTTGTATCGCATGTCGTGCCGCGCTAAAGTTTCTTGCATTGCTTGCGCTAGCCGCAGGGGCGCACATCTGCCTTGAGAAATGTGAAGGCGTCGGCAGTCGTAGCTCTTAACTTCCACCACCGGAGCAAACTTAGGATGTCTTTTTGGACCTCTGCAGAATGAAAATAGCTGTCCAGCTGATCCCTTCGTTTCTCTCGTTTCTGAACGTTGTGCCACTCTTCAACATAATCTATAAATGCCTCTGAGGGCTTCTCCTTGCACTTTTCAGCAGTGTTTGTTATGCACGGCTTGCACAGGGCTCTTTTTTGCCCGTATTGTAATGGTGTATGCCTTCCTAACGATGTTGTACCAGTAGAAGGTGGCCTATGCTGGTAAGACTTCACTGGTAAGACTGGCAATAAGTGGACTAAGTGATTGCGATCTATTTTTGGGTTCATTCCAGTTTGGTAATAAAGGTGCGAATAAACTTACCGACGCTTACTCATTGGATGCATATGATTCGAGGAAAGGGGACATCCCCCGGCATGGAATTCGTGATTCTTATTTCAAGCCAGATGTTTCGTCAGCTAATATACTTTGTCTTTAAACATGAATATACATTGTAATGAAGAAGATCAGGGCCGTTTCGAAAGGCAGAGGGTACCACTCTCAGGCAGAGAAAAGACGACGTTCGAATTGGTGCATAGGGACACTCACGTCTGCTCGGCTGTTGCTACTTGGCCTGCCGTGACGGTTCCTACTATTTATTAAAGAAGTGCTGCGCCGAAACGCCCTGTTTTAACTGGTGGAGGTGCTGGGTATTCTACCGTCCTGGAACTTCGGAGCAGAACATTGCCTCCCGTTAGACTTCATGGCCACGGACGACGACCAGCAGCCTGACCCCTCGGCAACGACCCCTCCAACTGTTGTTTGCTCCGGCCCCCTTCGGCAACGCGATCCTTCTTTCTGCAGTGGTACTCACGACAAGCACGCGGAAGACTGGCTTGATGAGTACGACTTGGTAAGCAAGCACAACAAATGGGACGATGCGCACAAGCTTACCAACGTCATATTCTACCTAACTGACGTCGCCAGGCTGTGGTTCCGTAACCATAGCCCTGACCTTACTACCTGGTCGGCCTTCAGAACGGCCTTCGATGAACTTTTCGGCCGCCCGGAACTTCGCAAGTTGCGTGCTGAACAGCGTCTGCGAGGTCGAGCTTAGCGAAGCGGTGAAAGTTACACCAGCTATATTGAAGATGTGGTCGCCCTTTGCAAGCGCATCAACCAATCAATGGCGGAGGCGGAGAAGATCAAACATATCTTGAAAGGTGTCTCTGACGATGCCTTTCAGATGCTCATCGCTAAGGACCCGCAAACGGTAGCGGAAGTCATACAACTGTGCCAAAGCTATGACGAACTCTGGAAGCAACGTGACACCACCCGTCGCGCCAGTGCGTCAGGTGAAACCATTGCCGCTTTGACGTCTACTCGCCTTGCTCAGGACCACGCTGCTTTATTCCAAGAGATCAAGCAGTTCGTACGCGAAGAGGTCGCGCGCCAGCTGTCCCTTTTGCCATGTATTCCTGATCGGGCCCCATCTACGCTACCAACGTCAATACAACGTGTCGTTCGGGAGCAAGTCGCCGAGGTGCTACCCGCAGCCACTGCACCACCTGTGACTGCTCCGCTTACATATGCTGAAGCATTGGTCCTACCTCGACGTTTGCCCTCTGCGAACCCCTACGTTCCCCCGAACCCGTTTGTCTCATCGCCTCAGCCTGTGCACCAGACTACTCGTCCGCTCTCCCGAACGGCACCACATTTTCCAAACCCATGGCGCACTCCAGACAACCGCCCCATATGCTACGCGTGTGGGTTCCCGGGCCACGTCGCGCGGTTTTGCCGGCGACGTGAGTTTATGCAACATGACGACATGCGGCCACATGATTATGATTTTGCGCCGAGATCTCAGACTGCTTCATCAGGCCCACACGTCGCTACTGACTTTTCTTCGACTCGACGGAACTACCACACACGCCGGTCGCCTTCACCACGACGTCGTTCTCTTTCCCCCATGCTACGACGTCCCCGTCCTGTCTCAGAGGAAAACTAGGAGCCGCAGTTCCGGAGGCAAGAACTGCGCAGCTTTCAAACTTTTCAAGGCCTTGTTTTTCACCGAGTAATGTTGTCGCTGTTTCCGTTGACGGTGTACCCGTTTCAGCACTTGTCGACACAGGAGCCGCAGTTTCTGTCATGTCTGAGAAGCTTTGCCGAAAAATACGAAAAGTAACGACGCCTCTTCGCGACATTTTATTAAGTACTGCCAGTGCGCAACAAATTCGGCCTTCCGCTACGTGCACAGCACGGGTTGTTATTGAAGTCGAATTTGTCGTGCTTCCGCAATGTTCCCACGACATAATACTAGGGTGGGATTTTCTATCCACTCACCATGCTGTGATTGACTGTGCTCGCTCGGAGGTCGAGTTCTCGCCGCTGTGTGACTCTGCTTTAGTCGACTCGTCGTCCCTACCTGCGAAAGTATTCGTCACCGCCGACACCACGATACCGCCTTTCTCATCCGCTTTGGTCCCGCTTTCCCGCGACGTCTCTATTGCCTCACCTGTCCTTTTTACACCTGCTGAAACTGCTGCCCACCGCAAGGGCTTCTTGATACCTTTCGCCGTGATCACAATTGAAGAAACTACGAGCGCAATCTATGTTTCCAATCCGTTTCCCTGTCCTTCCATCGTACTGCGAGGAGAGTGCCTGAGCAGCGTTGATGACCTTGATTGCTTTTCGGCAACTGTCGTCGCTGATCAGCCAACTTCCCTCCAGATTAACGGCGTCGATTGTCCCGCTCCAGCTTCTCAGCCATCATTCACTGATGCACTTTCTTTTAACATGTTTAATGGACTTATGCTATTCCTGCATTTTGCAACGCTGTTGTGGCAGTATCACATAGCTCTCGCACTATGTAGTGCAGGGGTCTCAAACACGCGACCCGCGGACCTCTCACTAGCGGCCTGCGGCCCGCACATGACTGTCTTTGTCCAATTTTTTTATTTATTTATAAGTACGTTCTTGAACTACACAGGCACGACAGGTCTAAAGCATTTTTTTCGTGAGGCACCGCCTGCAGCCACCGCGTGTTGTTACATAACCGTGGTGTATGCAACCGTGTATATTGCATACGTGTATACATAACCATATACATAACCGTGTATATTGCGAAATTGACGTCCAGATTTTTAGTCATTTCGGAGATAGGGTATCGATATATTGGTGGAAACTTGCCGCCAAATACCCTTCAGAAATGATCTGAGCAGTAACTAAGGGGGAGCTGAGGGGGTTCTGACACCCCCCCCCCCCGACATTTTTTCATGCTTTCACTTTTCGGGTGACACTAAAATACTTTCACGCCTTCACAGCGACCACCATTTGCGAAAGTTAGCCGCTCTACACACAAACACCCCTCTGAAAAAATTCCTGGGCACGGCCCTGGAAATGACCCACACATGAAATCGTAAAAAGGTCTTTAAAATGACAACGTTAGCTGACATCTGGTAGAACGTATTTACCGCCCCCACCCCCCTTTACTCCTACCTTCGTCACTGTCCTGGCCCTTGCGGAAGTAAATTTTCGTGAATGCGGCCCGTTAGCTGAGGCGAGTTTGAGACCCCTGATATAGCGGAAGACGAACGCTCAGATGTTAACAATGTGGGCACACAAACAGGCTGTGCACGTACATCTTTCGTCTCATGACCACTGGGAGCCCAGACGGAGCCACGGAAAAAGAATGTATTTTTAGGGATTTTATGCAACGAGACTGCGCGCACTTTTCGTTTTAGTAGAGGGCTGGAACTTGCAAGAACGTTTCCCTGCCTTGGGGCTCTGTGATCGCACTTGCGGTGGTAAGTTATAGGTGTAAATTTATTATGCAACATTTATTACTGCGATTAAGGAATAATATTTGGGCTAGAAATAATAACGAATGCAAATAAAGCACGGAATAGCGAGATGTTAGCTATATAAGCGCCGGGTCTATTTACTTTCAGCTCCCCCGTTTCAGATAAATGAAGTAGCCCTATATGCATGAAGCAAAAGAAGATCAGTACTTGTCGCTGATAAAATTTCTTCAAATAGCTTGCCCCACATAAAAAAAAATCATTTCATCGAGATAAAATGTGAAACGTACATATACGCGCAACGTATGAGGAACACGCTTGAAGGGACAGATACTAAAAAAAAACAATTCTGGCACTGTCAGTAAATTACTCCTAAAGTTCCATAATCACCACACTCGCTGCGAAAAGAGTCTTGGTAAGCGAGAAAACGCGCAAAACGAAAATGCGGGTGCCGACGCCACCTTGAAAATCTGGCAACAAACACCGTGACGTCATACTTAAAATGTACTGATGGGCTAGTTGGTGAGCCATGATTCTCGAATAGGCAGCGCAAAGGCAACGAACACGGACACAAAAAAAGACGCAAACACAGGCGCTGTACTGCAACCAGTTGCAGTACAGCGCCTGTGTTTGCGTCTTTTTTTGTGTCCGTGTTCGTTGCCTTTGCGCTGCCTATTCGAGAATGACGTCATACATTCTGACGGCGTCTACTGGTGTCTACCTAGTTCCTAACCGTCAAAATTAAGTACATTGACCTCTGAGAGGGCCATAGACTTGACATACGAAGTTTCATGAAGTTTCGTTGAACCAATGTTCCCGAAATACGACAAATGGAGTTTGAAATCCGTGACGTCACGCGCGGAGATTTGAAATCCGTGACGTGACGCGCGGCATGTACTTACCGATTGTGCACACCGGGATTATCTATGTATACATTTATTTGTTTTCCTTTTATTTTCTCGAGGATGCACGTATTCATTGTATGTCCGAGTGTATACGCGTGGTCTTTTGGCTACTCTTCTTCATTTTTATATTTTTTTTATTTTTATTTTTCCTCTCTCTACCTGCTCGGAGGGCGATGTAATAAAAGAAAAGCGCATCGAAGCCTCGTAAATCTTGCCTTGGTAAAGATCGGTCTCAGATCGAAACGTTGACAAATAAAATTTTTAAATGCGAATCCATTTCTTACTCGGGGGTTGTCCTGCGTCCCTGGCCGGCGTGCGCACAGGTGTTATCTCTCCGCGCGCGCTCCTCCTCGCCCCTAGCAACAGCTGCGCCGCGCCTAGCAACCGGAGCAGGTGGTGAGCGGCGGAGGGTAAGGGGGAGGAGGAGCGCGCGGGCGTGTTATGGCGCTCGCATCGCAGAGCAGCGGACGGTAAGGGAGAGGAGGAGTGTACCCGGTGAGAGCGCTCGCATCGCGGAGCTCGCTCGAAGGAGAGAGACCTCGGCGCTTCTCCTCTCCGCGCTCGGACCTTTATATACCATGCAGGGAGCACGCGCTTTGGTGTCTTGATAGCGATGGAAGTTGGTGAAGTCGAATCTCTCGCGGCAACGATACCACTAGGACGAAGTGTAACACAATGCAACTCGAGCATTACGCCTCTACGTGCACACTCTCGTCTCCATTAATTAATCGCACACTCATCGGGTGCACCCAAATGCATTCGTATTAAATGCGAAGCACTTCTTAGCGAACCTCTGGCACTTTCAGCGTTTCTATCTACGTATCTATCTATCTATCTATCTATCTAGCCGCCTACGTCTGGGTGCTCTCATGATCGCCTCCTTAACTTGGTGAAGACCAAAATTTGCATGGGAGGGTAAGAGGATTTGATGAATATGATTGCCGGGTCATGACATGAATAACGTTAAAATCCTGCCGCGTACGTCGTCAAACCCTTTCCACTAGACACGTGTGGCACATACCCGTTTACCACGGGCCGCGGTGTACGGGTATGCGCCACAGGTGATTGACAGTTTATATCTACCCAGGGACGGCGAGAACGGACATTGGTAACTTAAATGCTAGAGCGTTAGGAAAGCCAACAATGGCGAAGTTGACTCAACGAATTGAATGAATGAAAATTAGGATCCCTGCAGGAATCGAACCCAAGCATTCTGCGTGGCAATCAGGTATTCTACCACTGAGCCATGCCAGGTCTATAAAGTGGTTTGGAAAAACAGCCTACGCAGGCGTAATATCGGTGCAACGTCAACTGTGGTTGTGGTGCTTGCTAATTTTACAAGAAAGCAATAAACACTACATGATACTCCTACGATGTGTACTCCTACGATACAGGCATCATATCAGATTAACGTCTGTAGTTCCAGTGTTGGCTCCCCTTTTATAGCAGTCTAATAAACATTACGTTTGTATTCATATGATTCAGCAAGCTATATTGGAGTATTGCTCGACTCCGGAGGAATACAATAACGAAAGTTACATATGATATCCACAACACCGCACCGTAAATTGCACTTAGTCCGCAAGAACGACGCAGTGTCTACTTCATTTCTTACGAGGCTGGGCGATGGACTCATGCTGACCGAGGATGATGCCAGATTGATTGACAGCCGCTTTGTAAACTAGGCTACGTAGGCCACATAGGCCCAGGTAGTCTACGAATACGACAAGCACCATCCATTGATGTTGGTCTACGCAGCACTATCCAGTCCTACCAGCCTCGACGGCCTATACCTCACCAACGCGAAGGGTGGCTTCAGGTTCCTACTTGTCGCCGGCTCTGTCGACAGCCGATTTGTCGACGAAATGACCGACGCATGACGATGTAGATGCGGTCACTGACCAAGTCAAGGTGAAAAACACAGAGACGTTTCGGGACCCATACGGGTTCCTTGTTCACACTAAGCAGGCAAGAGCCGTGTGTTGCTTTTTTATGTTAAAATGTGACGTAATGAACGGGTGTAGGTGTAGGAACCGAGGCATCCTAGAATTCCAACAGCTCTACTATACCACATACTTCACTACACATGGACCCCTCGTCACCACGATCATGACCGGATCGTATAACAAATCATGACCAGCTGCTGGTGCTCACTGATCACGGTGATGATGCCCTTGTTCAAGAACTGTCAAGAACTTCTTCCACACATGCACACGAGTTCGTGAAACGTGCGTGCCTTCTCGGGACACATATGCGGCTCTTCAACATATATATGTGTACGTATAAAATTTAACCATATCTTTATCGTCATTTTGTAACGTGTCGCTCAGTAAAAAAAGTTACGCCACAGTCACCTACCCGCCGCATGCTTCGCATAACATCGACTCCCACGGTACGTGGGATCTGCCGAATTTTTGTCCTCCTCACGATCCCCTTCGGGGAGGTGCGGCTTTTTTTTTAAATGTATGTCCTTTGCCCATTGTCTTACGGCAACTGAAGATAGCCTCTTCACAATATATATATTGCCACGAGTAAAGATCACCTAGCACTCTTCTTGGCAGGCTTGTATGTGCCGCTGTCGAAAAGATGATGAGGACGAGCTCGTGGAAAAGACGATGAGGTCGTTGTGCCAGTGATCGGACCAGCCTGACGTTCTGCTGTACTGCTAGTTACAGGTTCCCGTTACAGCATCACGTGACATTACTGGTGGAGGTGCTGGGTAGCAGTCTATGCACTGCGACCACCAGGAAGATCCCGACACCAACAGCGACGCCTTGGAAGAACCAGCTGACCTTCGGCGTAGTCGGCGGCAATTAGGCCTACCACCCCAATTCGGCCCTCTTCTAGAACGCTCTAGAAACATGGCAAGCGCGACAACGGCAAGCCAGACGGAACAGACCACGGCCCCGTCTGCCCCATGGCCTTTCAACGCCCTGCGAACCCCAAAACCCTTCCATGGGGATGCATACGAAGACGTTGAAGACTGGCTGGACCAATACGATCGAGTCGCCGTCGCCAACGAATGGGACGAGCATCGGAAGCTCCGGTATGTTTACTTCTATCTGGAAGATTCGGCGCGCATTTGGTTTGAGAACCATGAAGCTGCTTTGACAACCTGGCCGGAGTTTTGTACTCAGCTGCGGAACACGTATGGAAGTCCCGACCGGAAAGAACAAGCAGAACGTCTCCTCAATTCCAGGAATCAAAGACCAAACGAAAGCGTTGCCATGTTCGTTGAGGAGATGTCTCGGCTGTTCCGGCGAGCTGATCCCGCAATGGCAGAAGACAAGTAGGTACGCTTCCTGATGCGGGGCGTAAAAGAGCAGCTGTTTGCAGGACTTGTGCGCAACCCACCAGCTACTGTGACGGAATTCCTCCGTGAAGCCACAACGATGGAGCGAATGCTAAGACAGCGGTCTTCTCAGTATGAGCGGCCGAACAACCTTTCATGTCTGTCATCGGCTTTGGCAACACCGGACGTCGCGACCATCAGGGCCCTCGCGGAGCTAGTGCGCAGCATCGTACGCGAGGAGCTGCAAAAGTTTCGCACAGTGTCTCACCAGCCCCAAGTGGCTGCTCTAACGGACGTAGTCCGCGAAGAGGTACGGCAGCTGGTACAACCGTTTGTGGCGCCTCCAGCCGAAGCTCCTCTCCTAACGTACGCGGAAGCTTTGCGCACTCCTGCGCCGGCTGTCAGCTATTCCCCCCGACCTTCGACCTTGCAGACGCCGCAGTACTTCTCGGGCCCGCCGCATGACCAGAACCCGCGAATTAATGTGCGGAAATCTAGTGTGTGGCGCGCCCCCGGCAATCGGCCCCTTTGCTACCATTGTGGTGAGCCAGGACACTTGTACCGTGAGTGTTTGTACCGACACATGGGCCTCCCTGGCTTTCGGCCAGATGCTCGTCGACCCCGTGATGGTGAACGGCCCCGCGCTATTGCCGAGTACTTGGCAAGCCATCAGTCGCCAGGTCTTCAGCGACGCCAATCCCGCTCTCCGTCTCCTCGACGTTCTACATCCCCGGGTCAACACTCCACCTTCGCCGACGTTGTTGCGGGACGATCGCCTAGGTCCCCTAGCCCACGCCGGGGAAACTAGGAGCAGCGGCCTCCGGGGGTGGGACCGCTGCTGCACGATCGTTAAAACATCCTCCTCCGACTCGTCCGCCGACATCCGACGATACCTTCTCGCCGACACCCCCCATTGACGATAAACGCGTTTCTGCTGACATTTCCATTCTTATCGACAACCATCCAGTAACTGCTCTGGTCGACACTGGCGCCGATTATTCTGTTATCAGCGCTGAACTCGTTGCTGAACTAAGGAAGGTTACGACTCCTTGGGGGCATGGACCAAACCTCCGGACAGCAGGAGGTCACCTCTTGACACCGATCGGGAGATGCACCGCCAGGCTGCAAATCCGTGAGTCGACATTCATCGCTTCGTTCATCGTGTTGCGCGAATGTTCCCGGAAAGTTATCCTTGGCATGGATTTTCTCCACGAGCACGGAGCTGTTATTGATCTTCGAGACTTACTCATAACGTTTGCGGACGGCCATGTCCCGAAACCAAGGGATACCAATGTGCAGAGGACAGCGCTTCGCATTGTCGACGACGCCGTCACATTTCCGCCGCGAACCAGTATGTTCGTGACTGTACAGAGCGATACAGATCATGGCTGTAGCGGTATCGCCGAAGCAAACCTGTCGGTGCTCTTGGCTCAGCAAATCTGCGTTGCCCGCGGCATAATCCAAATCCAACGTGGGATGACTGAGCTTTTGCTTACGAATTTCAGCGGCGAATACCAACATTTGGCCAAGCGGACGGCCGTCGCTCACTTCGAAGCAATTGACGATGAAGCATGTTCAACGATTGCTCCGATTTCCGCAGCCGTCAAAGGTGACACCTCGGTGGCCAATACAGTCGATGTCAATCCGAAGCTGTCATGCGCGCAGAAGGAGCAAATCCGCTGTATGCTACACATGTTTAGTGACTGTTTTGCGTCTACATCCAAAATAAAGCAAACCCCGACCGTGAAGCACCGCATTATAACGGACACCGCTGAACGACCAGTACGCCAGCACGCCTACCGAGTGTCACAAAAGGAACAAGAGGTTATACGTTCTCAGGTGAAGCAGATGCTCGACGACGACGTAATCCAACCCTCGACCAGTCCATGGGCGTCCCCCGTCGTACTCGTAAAGAAGAAGGACGGCACTCTTCGATTTTGCGTCGATTACCGGAAGCTCAACAAAGTGACGAAGAAAGACGTTTACCCTCTTCCACGCATCGACGACTCACTGGATCGCCTTCGACATGCACGATATTTCTCCTCCATGGATTTAAGAAGCGGCTACTGGCAGATCGAAGTCGATGAACGCGACCGCGAAAAGACAGCCTTCATAACTCCTGATGGTCTGTACGAATTTAAAGTGCTGCCATTCGGCCTGTGTTCTGCTCCCGCTACATTCCAAAGAATGATGGATACAGTACTGTCAGGTCTTAAGTGGGAATCATGCCTTGTTTACTTAGACGACGTTGTTATCTTTTCACAAACGTTTGAGCAGCACTTGCAGCGGCTCCGATCTGTCTTTGTCGCAATTCGTACGGCAGGCCTATCACTGAAACCAGAGAAATGCCATTTTGGTTACGATGAACTAAAGTTCCTCGGCCACCTTGTTAGCCACGATGGTATTCGGCCGGACCCAGGAAAGACATTGGCTGTCGCTGCATTCCCACCACCTGCCAACAAACGTGACGTGCGTCGATTTTTAGGCCTCTGCGCATACTACCGACGTTTTGTGCAAAATTTTTCAAACATAGCCGAACCTCTGACCCGTCTGACAAAAGATGATGTTCCCTTTGTGTGGGGCCCTGAGCAAACACGCGCCTTCGCCGAACTTCAGCAGCGCCTTCAGACTCAGCCCTTACTCGGACACTTCGATGAAGATGCCGACACTGAACCGCACACAGATGCCAGTAACATCGGCCTTGGTGCAGTCCTCGTCCAGTGGCAAGACGGCGTTGAACGTGCTATTGCTTATGCTAGCAGAGTTTATCATCAGCGGAGGCGAATTACTCAACCACGGAAAAGGAATGTCTAGCTGTTGTCTGGGCAATAGCAAAGTTCCGACCGTGCCTGTATGGCCGCCCGTTCAGAGTTGTTACAGATCACCATGCCCTCTGCTGGCTGGCCAATCTCAAAGACCCTTCAGGACGTCTGGCCAGGTGGAGCTTACGCCTTCAAGAGTTCGACTTGCCAATCGTTTACAAGTCTGGACGGAAGCACACTGACGCGGATTGCCTTTCACGCGCTCCCCTTACAACGACGTCAAGTGATGACGACATCGACGGTCGTTTTCTTTGCGCTATCAGTGCATCTGACTTGGCTCAACAGCAGAAGAACGATTCCGAGCTTCGACAACTTATCGAATATCTCGAAGGCCGCAGTCCGCACCCTGCACTAGCATTCGCGCGCTCGCAATCGTCGTTTTGTGTTCGCAGCAACATCCTTTATAAAAAGAACTTCAACCCTTACGCGACTCAACACCTGCTCGTCGTTCCATCAGCGCTACGAGCGGACGTCTTATCTGCCTGTCACGATGAGCCTTCGTCCGGCCACTTGGGATTCACACGTACCTTGGCTCGGATTCGCCAACACTACTACTGGCCTAAGCTCTCGCAGGACGTGAAGCATTATGTAAAAACGTGTCGCGAATGTCAGCGCCGTAAAGCGCCACCTCTGCGCCCAGCCGGTTTTCTTAAGCCTGTTGCTCCTCCAACAAAACCGTTCCATCAAATTGGCATGGACCTGCTCGGACCTTTCCCCAAGTCTCACGAGGGCAACCGCTGTATTGTAGTCGCCACTGATTACATGACGCGATACTGCGAAACGAAAGCATTACAACGAGGCACTGCGAGTGAGATTGCTCACTTCTTCATGAAGAACTTCGTTCTCCGCCATGGAGCACCCGCAGTAGTAATAACCGATCGTGGAACAGCTTTCACCGCACAGATGATGCAAGACGTCCTGCAGCTTAGTGGCACAACTCATCGGAAAACTACCGCATACCACCCACAAAGCAACGGCCTTACAGAGAGACTCAACAAAACGATCGCGGACATGCTATCCATGTACGTTGACCGAGACCACAAAAACTGGGATGATATCCTGCCCTACATCGCGTTCGCTTATAACACCGCCGTTCAAGAAACTACTGGGTTCACACCGTTCCGGTTGCTTCACGGCAGGGAGGCCACAACAATGCTCGATGCCATGCTCCTACCCGAGAGGTACGACATTAGTGTCGATACGAACGAATTCATCCGACTCGCGGACGCCGCTCGCAAGCTTGCATTCGAGCGGATCAATAACCAGCAACGCATCGACTCCCAGCGGTACAATGCTCGTCATCGCGAGGTTATTTACCAACCGGGTGATCAAGTATGGCTGTGGATCCCCATTCGCCAACGGGGCCGGTCGGAAAAGTTATTGCACCGCTACTTTGGTCCCTATAGAGTTCTCCGTCGCCTCAGCGAAGTGAACTACGAAGTTGTTCTTGAAGAGACAGCTCATCGATCCCGTCATTCCAAGCACACAGACATCGTCCACGTTTCAAGGATGAAACCATTTTACCAACGTTGACTATTCGTCAGACTCTCTTGTGTGACCTTGTGAGCACTTCGTCACCGTTACGTCGTGTGTCCTGGTGATTGTGTGTGTGTTTGTTTCTGTTTCTCGTAATCTTGATGTGGCATCGGGACGATGCTCTCCAAAAGGGGGGGTAATGCCACGAGTAAAGATCACCTAGCACTGTTCTTGGCAGGCTTGTATGTGCCGCTGTCGAAAAGATGATGAGGACGAGCTCGTGGAAAAGACGATGAGGTCGTTGTGCCAGTGATCGGACCAGCCTGACGTTCTGCTGTACTGCTAGTTACAGGTTCCCGTTACAGCATCACGTGACAATATATATATATATATATATATATATATATATATATATATATATATATATATATATATATATATATATATATATATATATATATATATATATATATATAAATAAATTAACACTTCTTCTGGTCACGTAGAAGGGCAGCGACCAGACCTGCGCAAATATGAAGACGACGATGGAGGGAAGCAGAATCTTGAAGTTGGCACGAAAGGCGGGCGTGTGAGCAGTCACGTAGAAGCCTCGGTGGCCTTCCACCGAGGTGGAGTACGGCGGGAGTTTCTCAGCCAGCAGCGCGGTCGGGCGCAGACCCGAGTGCCTGGCTGAGGTCAAGTGTCGGAGTGGACTGCTTCGCTTGGACACAGGTCATCAAGTACATGGAGTGCGCACGGGCCGCGTCCACCAGCAACACTGTCGGGCCCGAGTGTTGCCCTGCCTTGCGAGAACCACGGGCAGGCTTCGCGTGGCCTCATCGCTCAACACCCACTTTTTTCGGTTGCCAAAGAAGATCCCCGCTGTTAGCGACACCACCGCGCGTAGTGGCGAGTGTTCCTTTCTGTAGGGCACGAATGATTGTCCAAGTCAGCATCACGGTGGGGTGTAGTCCCGAGTGTCTGGCGAATGCCAAGGGTCGCCGTGTACTGCTTCGCTTGGCTTCAAATCTAGACGTCCACTCCATGGGGTTCCCAGGAAGCTGCACCATCCATCCGCTCCACAGTCGGGTGCAGTCCCGAGTGTTGCTCCGCATGACTAGACCAACGAGTCGGAGCACAAGGCTCTGCTTGACCTGTGGATCAGCTGTCCCCGTCATCGCGCGACTCTGTGGCAGCATTCATTCATGCGCTGCACCTTACCTCTCCAAGTCAATGCGACAGCTGCGATCTCGTGCTGACGCTTCCTTCAGAAAGGCGAATCCAACATCAGCTGTCGGCTTTGCCTGCGAGGCTTTCTCGAGCTAAGGCTGCGTGCTTCTTCTTGAGTCGTTTTCATGTGTTGTAAAGTGTTGTGTTTCCGTATAGCGTCCTTTGTTGTGCGTCTTATGTTCGTGCGTTTCTCCATTAAAGGAAAAACAGAAAACAGCCTCGCAGTTTTCTTGAGAACGTTGCTGTCATCGCAGTAACGCACTCTTCTCTGTCTGCTCATTCCCAAACATCCCCATCACAATGGCGCCCAACGTGGGGCGAGGCTGGTTTATGTTGTTTCAACAAGAACATTGCGATCACGACATGGATCTGCAACAAGAATTTAGTCTCGGTGAAAAACTGGCTTGTCGGGAGATGCGATTCGAACATGGATAGAAACAAAGTATGGGCAGAAAAGAGATATCCGCATTGAGGAACGCGATGATTGGCGCGAGCAGGCTCAGCGCGAGAAACATGTCCGACGCGAGTGAGCGGGCCGAGCGTGAAGTAGGCGTCGCGGAGTCAGAGCTGATATTTGCTCGAGGAGAAGCAGCTCTTATGAAAGAAACATGCAGCGTCGATTAGTCTTTTTAGAAGATAAATATGCTGCGAACGCTCCTGCGTCCGTACGCCCTGAAACTGTTCCGTTATGAACCGAGGGACCCGCAGCATCTGATATGCCACCTCGACTTTCAGCCTCTGTACTACTAGAAAAGAGATTACCTCGGTTCAGGACTTGGCCAATTTAAAGTCACCAAGAGAACCTGAATTGTCTTAAATGCAAATAGCCTGCTGTTTTTAGCGGCGAAGCTCCTTATTCCGTGGGTCTGTCCATCCTCCGTTTGTTTGTTTGTTGTAGCCACCTCTAGTTTGTGAGAAGCGCGCGTTCTGGTATGCAGTAGAAGAAGAAGACGACGTTGACGAGTGAGACTCTCGTGCGTGTTCGCCTGTGTGGCGTTCTTTCTTCTTTACTACGTCTCGTGTTTTCAACGACACCCGAAGACAACATTTCAGAAGTAACGCGCAATGCTGAACGAATTTCAACATCTAGACCAACATCAACTACTCACGTTGACGCAGCGGTACCTCCGAGCCCTGCAAGAAGACGTTGACTCTACCAACGAGTTTACCATTGCCCTCCTCAACGTTCCATCTATGCATGCCCACGTAGACGATGTGGAACGGGACCCCATACTTACTGCGATGTACGTTCTCTGTCTTACCGAGACATAGAACGCCAGAAGACCGTATATCAAAGGATACGTTCCAGTCGTGTGCATCGATGATGCAGAGCGTCCTGCAGGTGGTGTGGCCGTATACGTCAAACAAACAGAAAAGGCACAAGGTCTGAAACTATTACCAACGACACAGAGCCACAACGGTGAATATGCTGCCATCGATCTTGATGGATGCATCATCATGACCATGTACCTTGCACCCAATTTGTCGAGTGGGAATATCAAGGCATTCATTGACACGGCATTGTGTAATTATGAGAAGTACAAGAATAGACCATTTGTGTTAGTTGGTGACCTGAATGTCGATATTACCGAAAAGAACAATGAGTGGTTAATACAACATATGGGAGCCAAATATGCTCTCACGTGCACGTCCTTTGATTATACGAAACCAACGACCATCCGAGGGACGTGTATAGACCCGGTATTTTCAAATTTCCAGTTGCAACCCGTGCAGGAACCGCTATCCCTTCATTTCACGGTCCATAAAGCCGTGATAATGAAGGGACAATGCAAGCCAAGCACCATCTAATTAAGAAAAATAAAAGTTTGATCTTTGTAATATACACAGAGTGTTTCTCACTCTTTATATGATGATTGATGGGGGGTTACGCAGAAGATTCACGGTTTACCGATGATCACCTCCGGAGCTTCGCCCCACTCATCATCATTCGCCATGTGGATATGCTATGAATTTTTTTTATGTCCTCTACGTAGGCGAATGGTTAAATGTTTTCTGTCGAAATTTCCCAGATTCCCTAGACTATAAATAAAACGAAGGCGGTCTTATTTGAGGGTTTTACCTCTTCTGCAGCCTACAGGAAGCGATTCCGCTCCAGCAAGCCCAAGCAGCATGAAACATGTCAGCAATTCGCAATTCTTTGCATGGTTCCTTTGACCAATGGGCCAAAATGTCACAGACACCAAAATGTTATCAATGCCAGGCGGACATATTAGTGTCAGAGCACTTTCTCAAAAATCGAAATATTTCTAACAGAGACTGCCAAAACCTAAAGAGGTGCATAAGTCATGTGACCACGTTATGGAAGTGCGACAGCGACCGTCTAGACCAGTTCTTCTCAAATGGGGGTGCGCAGACCCTAGGAGGTCCACGATGCTATTTTGGGGGTTCCGGAAACATCATCCTAAAGAAAAGCGCGTTTTTTGAAGGCGCACTATGTCCTGTGACCCGGGCCCCTTCTGATTTTTCGCACACTACACCGCATAACATTTCACTATTGCGGTGTAGCTGACTTGTGTTAACGCGATAGCGTTAGAGAGCTCGTTTCGCAGAAATGCCGCCGTCACTGTGGGCGTCGCTACGTCGCTTGTGAGCGAAAAATTGTCCGTGACTGAAAAATCCAGAACTATGCAAATAAAATAAACACTAAAAATCTTCAGTCCCATTGAGGATCGAACCCGGGCCGTTTTTGTGGCAAGCAGGTGTCCTACCACAAGGCCTTAATGTTTTTTTTTTCTTTATTGACACAAGGCCACAGTGTTACTTGCAACTGCTTCGGGAAAAAACAGTACATAAATGCCATGTAGTGGAAGGAGTCTCCTAAACGCATTTTGTTCGGCAGGTGTCACGACGAAAATGAGCCCATTCGGCGATTTGTATTTGCAGTGGCGAGGCCATCAAACTGCGTTTTTTGCGCGACGCTATGCTTCGAAAAAAAAAAAACCGGGATAGTGCAGCCATCGCCGCTAAAAACACACACGAACTTTCAAAGAGCTCCAAAAATGGACAACTATGTCCATCTAGCGCAAATACATATCAAGCCAACATCTCCTTTTATGGCCTCCGAAATGGCGGGCGCGCGGCGTCCCCGCCATCTCGGAGGCCATACTCCTTTCTAGAGGAGGCGTTGATCAAGCAAACGGCAAACATTAGATAATGTGCTGCCATCTGTGAGGCATTGTGAGAAATATGTATCGACTCTAGCACAGGAAAGTGCTTTAGATCGGAAACCTGTACCAGTGCCTGTACCATTGCTAGAGACACACAGCGCGCGCGCGCGTGCGTGTTTCCCCTTCTCCATGAGGTGGCTGTAAAGCTTTGTTGCAGTTTTCTGCAACATATGCTCGCGAACATAATTTTAAATGCGAAGCATTTCTTAGCGAACCCTAGGCACTCTGAGCGTTTCTATCTACGTATCTCTCTATCTATCTAGCCGCGTACGACGGGGTGCTCTCGTGGTCGCCTCCTTGCCTTGGTGTAGACCAAAATTGGCATGGGAGGGTAAGAGGATTTGACGAATATCACTGTTGGGTCATGACATGAATAACGTCAAAATCTTGTCGCGTACGTTGTCAAACGCTTTCCTCCAGACAAGTGTGGCTCATTCATAGCCGTTTGGCACGGGCCGCCTTCTTCGTACGGGTGTGCGCCACAGGTGGTTGGCAGTTTGTATCTACCCAGGAACAGCGAGAACAGACATTGGAAACTTAAACGCGAGAGCGTTGAGAAAAAGCGACATCGACAGCGTTGACCCGACGACTGAAAAGATTAAGAATTAGGGTCCCAGCAGGAATCGAAGCCAGGCATTCTGCGTGACAGTCAGGCATTCTACCACACAGCCACGCCAGGTCTAGAAACTGCTTTGAAAAAATACACTATGCAGGCGCAATGACGGTGCAACGTCAGTTGTTAGTGGTGCTGGCTATCTAATTTTATAACAAAACAATAAACGCTACATATGTATTCATACGATGCAGGCGTCATGTCAGGTTAACGTCTCTGGTTCCAGTGTTCGCTCAGCTTTTATAGCAGTCTAATAAACATTACAGCAAGCTGAATTCAAGCGTCGCTAGATCCCGGATGAATACGCTAACGAAAGTTACGTATGATATTGACATCATCGCACCATAAAATGCACTTTGTTTCTATAGTACTGACGTATGTGCTCTAACATGATTGCTGAAGTTACGCCAGACCGTAAGTTACCCTTTAAACGCATGTGTTTTCGACGTGTCTGGTAAGCCCACCATGTGCACAGAACAACTACACTTACAAAAACACGTCCATCCTCCTCGTAACGCTTGGCTCAAGCCAAAATTGCAGCATAGAACTACTCGCTGACTGCTTCGCATGATACCGATTCCCACAAGGCGTGGGATCTGCCGAATTGTTTTCTAAGCTTGCATATCTGATGAGAAAACATAGCTAGAAACTAGTCGAACGTGGTTGCTGACCGCACAACTAAAAAGATCAAATTGGCTTGCAACATGCGTTTGACCATTCTTTGCCAGAGAAAAATGAAAGGCACCTGTGTCACACTCCGTGTTGTGTTAATTTATGCCCCCCCCCCCCTTTTTTTTCTGTCTCACTGCAAAGGGTCGATCACCACTTCCACCGGTCCATAAGGGGTACCCAAAACGTCCATGGCTGTAAACCCCTGGTCTAGACCATTGTCAGAAGTGTTAGGAAGCTTGTCTATGACAAGAAAAAAAATCGCCAAGCAAGAAATCAATATCTTCGCAATTAAAACGTTAAAGGTTAGTCAGATTAAAAGAACGCAATATATAGGCACACTGTAGTCAATAGTCCGACAGAGTCCCGTCTGGTCGGGGACAAACGTGGTGCAATACAACAAAAAAGCCGACCAAGGTAAAATACCGAAAAATTAAAGAAAGACTACGTTTCGGCCCCCCACACGGGTGCCTTGTTGACAACGACAGCAAATGGCGTAGTGCGCTCTTATGCACGTGTCATCACGTGTTGCAGACATCGCGCATACACGGCGGGGGGGTGTCTCGATATGCCTGTTGAGTGTCTACGTCTGAATGGCCGAAGATTCCATAACGCGATTGCACATGAAATCTTTGGCCATTTAGACTACGTTTTTGTTGTATTGCACCATATAAGCACACTTCATGAGTCGCCATACGGTGTGAGCATATGGAGTGGTTTTGGTAATTCATTTCAAGTGCGCTGCAGCCTCGAAGATCGTATCAAGATATATTGATTCGTGTGTGTTTTAATGTTTTTGTTTCGCTGTTTCTTTGGCTCCGAATTGTGCATGTAGTGGTGTTAGTTAACGCGCACTCTGCTGATGTTTCGTTTCGGGAAACAATAGCTTTGAAAGGGAGACTCGCGTGATACACGAGTGCGCGAGTGTCGTGTGTGGTGTAGCATCGTGGACATGCCCAGATTGACCAGGACATGACCTTCCAGGTCATGACCAGCATGGAGGCCGCGACAGGACCTGCGCAAGGATGAAGACGGCGATGGGCTGTGACAAGCGAACCAGAGAGAGAAAAGACGAATCTCGAAGTTGCGAAGTTGCGGTGGCCCTCCATCACCTTCGGGCGCAGACTCGAGTGCCTGGCTGAGGTCAAGCGTCCGAGTGGACTCCTTCGCTTGGCCACAAATCTGCAAAAGTACATGGAGTGCTCATGGGAAGCAGCCGCGTCCACCAGCAACACCTTCGGGTGTTGCCCTGCCTTGTGAGAGCCACAGGCAGGCTTCGCGCGGCCTCATCGCTCAACATCCTCTTTTTTTCGGTTATCACAGAAGATCCCCGCTGTTAGCGACGCGGGCGTAGTTCCGAGAGTCTCTTTCTGGAGGCCATGGAAGATTGTCCAAGTCAGCATCACGGTCCAATGTAGTCCAGAGTGTTTGGCGGAGGCCAGACATTACCATGGTGGTACCAAGGGTCCAAGTGTACTGCTTCGCATGGCTTTAACTCTCTATGTCAACTCCATGAAATTCGCAGGAAGGTGCAGCGTCCATCCGCAACACGGTCGGGCGTAGTACCGAGTGTTGCTATGCAATACGAGTGTCGGCTATCCTCGACCTCGGCATCACCTGTCCCCGTCATATCTCGACCCTATGGCAGCATCCATTCATGCGCAGCACCTAACCTCGCCAAGCCACTGCGACAGCTGCGATCTCGTGCCGACGCTTCATCCACGAAGGCCCATTCCGCATCAGCTGTACATTTTGGCCGGTGAGACTTTCTGGTGCTAAGACAGCATGTGCGCTTCTATTTGAGTTCTTTTTCATGTGTTGTAAAGCGTAATGTTCCCGATAGCGTCTTTTGTTGTGCGTCTTATGTTCGCGTGTCTCTTCATTAGGTGAAAAACAGAAAACAGCCTCGACATTTTCTTGAGAACGTTCCCGTCATGGACGCAAAGTACTCTTCTCTGCCTGCTCATTCCCAAGACTCCCGTCCCAGTCTCCAACGAACGCTTTACCGTCAGCACATTCAAGTTTTATGTCAACAACGCATACAGGATGCGTAACAAAAAATGCCCCGTCTGACGTAACAATAGAAGCCGCATTTTCAGCGCGCAGGGCGCGATCACCTTCGCCTTCGTCCTTAAAATTTGATGATGAATTTCTCGAAATGCGTGCAACTTCCGTGGTTCCTAAAAATGGGTATGCCATAAATTGGTACGCACTACATTTTCCTAATATAAACTACTGCGCTCAAGTCAATAATTAAAAAGTTAATTCACGAGTTTTCGTCAATGTCATTTTAGTTGTGGCAAAGTATTTTCATCTCGACATATAGTACGTCTGCGAAAACAACGGGCGCGTGAGGGTCAGATAATTTTTACAAAAAATCTGCATTGTCTGAAAAAACACCCGGTATACATCGCTGAAGAAGCACGTATTCCGCCGTGAGTAGTGTGGTGCATTCTTAAACAAAAAAATGTTCATAAGAATATCGTTGTCACAGTGTAGTTAAAATGACTTCTATATTGCTCTTACTGGCATAAACTACGTCTGGTTTCCCTCTATGTCTTGCTTTCTGCACGCTGGTGTGGCAAATATGCAACGATCGTCCGATGGTGTTGTAAATTACTACGACAACAGAAATGACATTCTCTTGACGCGATGCAAAAAGAAAGCGTATGTAGCCACACACACACACACAAAATGTACTTTTTTCATTGCATAAAAGATCTATAAGCCCACTTCTGAAGGTAGTGTTGTATCTCTCTTTTTTAATGGGCCCCTCAACAGGCCACATAGCTACCTTTGGTTAGACGTTGGAAGTTGTTGTGTGCCGAATGAAGAGCATTCTGCTACAGGAATTTTTTTGAGATCGCTTCGTTACTGGCTGAGAAAAACAATTTGTAGCGGCGCGAAACTATGATGCGAGGAGGCGAGTTTCAAACCCTTGCCACTCGAGTCGTGTAGCCTTCGCAAACCAAGTGCCCTCCCTGCCCTCTCTTGGAAATCATGCTCACCCGGCGCCTAGATGAAGAGGAGAAAGAGGTTGCGCGCGACTTGAAGAACGTTGACGATGGCTTGTGACCGAGCTGTTGTCACCATGTTGGGACGGCTTAGCGCTCTGCGTCAATAAACCCGACAGAAGTGTCTCTTTCTCACATCGTATTTTGGTGCCGAACGACCCGGGAAGCCAGCCAGTGCCTTTGCAACGTGCGACTTCTTTTTGGAGAGACCTCTGCGTCGAGCCGTCATGGAGCGGATCAAGAACAAGCGGGCCGCTCGCCGAGCGCAAAGCATGAAGGTCGTGAACGAGGTGAAAGAGACCCTTCAATCCGGACAGTTTGAACTTTCTGCGCTTCGTGTCCTGCAAAGCCGGTTGAAGGCGACGAGGTCGGAGTTAAACGTGTTCAACGCCGAATCGGAAGCAGTCATGACCGACGAGCAAGCAATAGAACATTATGATTCCTTCATGGAATACGACGAAGCTGCTGTCTGCGCGTTGGCATTGCTCGAGCACAATGTTGACATGCTCAAGACTTGCTCTTCGCTTCCGACAACGGAGCCACCGACCGCAGCTCACGGGAACCGACCGACTGAACCCTCAACGAGCACCACACTCTCACAACGGGAACTTGGAGCCAGGTTGCCGAAGTTAGAACTTCTGCGTTTCGACGGAGCGATCACTCAATGGCAACCATTCTGGGACATGTTTCTGCATTCTGTCCACGAGAACCCGAGGCTGTCTGACACGGACCGCTTCCCTTACCTGGTTTCTCTGCTTGACGGAGCTGCTGCTAAAGCTGTAGCCGGAATCCAAGAGATGGAATCAAGTTACAAGGACGCCCTTGGAATATTGAAGCAGCGCTACGGCAAGCCCAAGTTGATCAAGCAGAAACTCTTGGAAAACCTACGCATGCGTGGCTCGGTTTCATCATCGAACAACGTTACAGCTTTACGGAAATTATTCGACGACATTCAGCTCAACCGAAGAGTACTCGCCAACCTTGGGGTGAGCGCTTCATCTTACGCTTCAATGCTATGCGAAATACTCCAGAAAGCTATACGCCAAGATATGATAGTAGACTATTGGCTAGTAGACAAGAGCGAAAGCATCGAGTCCAGTTCCTCCTCGGTAGCCGCACGCAGCGGTGCGGATTCAGCTGAACGGGAGTTAGAGCTCCTGCTGAAATTTCTTCAGGTAGAAATCGAATGCAGAGAGAAGTGTGCTCAGACTAGGACACCAAGGCTAAACGAACCACGCCCTAAACAAATCTCAAGCTTAAATATGGCATCGATTCCTGCGGCAAGGGTTCTACACAATAAGGCAGAAGTCTTAACAGAACCATGTTTCTTTTGTTCTGCCAAGGACCATAAGACTGAGCGATGCACCAGCGATGTTAGCCTCAAGACAAGCGCAGTATGCTCAGGAAGGAAGGTAGATGCTTTAAGTGCACTATGAAGGGACATCTTGTGCGGGACTGTCGTCGCAGGATCCAGTGTACAGCATGCAAGCGTCGTCATGCTTCCACTATGTGCTACGCTGACGTTCTCAAGAGCTCAGCTTATGCAGGAACGAGAAAGGCGCCAAACGTCGCCATGCACGTTGCAACGAACAGTACCCAGCATCGACTTGCCACAGAGGTTCTCCTCCAGACGTTCCGTGCCTGGCTGACGACTCCTACTCATTGCTGTTACGTCCGCGGTGTTTTGGACAATGGCAGCCAACGAACATTTTTGAGGGAAGATGTATACAAGAAACTTAATTTATCTCCCATCCGCGATATGGATTTAGTGCTTAGCATGTTTGGACGGGCTCGATCACAGCATGCCCAGCGGGCTAAGGTAGTGAGCATTGCACTTCGCAGCCAGCACGAGAATATCTCAGTAGAGATAGAAGCGATCGTCGTGCCGTGCATCTGCGAAGATATGATCGAAGTGCCACAAGATAACAACTTGTTCCGCGCCATTGTGGCGGAAGGCAAACCACTAGAAGACGCAGTGGTTTTCCCTGGAGTCACAGGTGAACCTGGAGTGAGTCTCTTGATCGGTTCCGACCAGATGTGGAAGCTCATGCCGAATTCAAGTGAGGTGAAATGGGACACCGAAAACCGATCTCTGGTAGCGATCAACACGAACTTCGGATGGACTCTTCAAGGACCCCTGGCGTTCTCAGAAGAAGTTAGTCGGAAGACGAGCAGTCACATCTGTGTTTTACGAGTAGACGCATGCGACAAGGAAGCACTGTCCTTCCCATTACAAAGATTCTGGGAAATGGAAGCAATCGGTATTGTGGAGACACCATCAGACAAACAAGAGGTTTTGACAAAGTTTAATGAAACCATCCAGTTTCAAGGCGGTCGCTGTGAGGTGTCACTACCATGGAAATCGGAGGGACCAGAAATGAAAGACAATCGCAAATTTGCGCTTTCACGACTGTATTCTTTGGTACGACGGCTTTCCACAAACGATGAAGACTTGAAGGCCTATGACAAAGCTATTAGGCAATATGAGAAGGATGGCCATGCGGAGAAGGTCACGGACGTACAAGCATCGCGAGGAAACGTTTATTACATGCCGCATCATGAAGTCATTCGCGAGACGTCCACGATTACAAGACTGCGCGTTGTTTTCGACTCATCGTCGCACGGAATAGCGTCATGCAGTCTGAACGAAAAAATCACAGCATATCCACGGGGTGAATGATGATGAGTGGGGCGAAGCTACGGAGGGAATCATCTGTAAACCGTGAAACTCTTCCGTGAAATGCGCCCAGTACATAATATAAAGAGTGTGAAACATCGTGTATATATTAAACATCAAACTTTTATTGTACTGTTGGTTTACGTGGTCCCTTCATTATCACTTGTGATCGGTGAAATGCAAGGAAGAAGTCCGCTCCCGAGCGAAAGAGCGCCAAGAGCGACCGCATTCCCCGCTCGCCCTGTGCGAATTAAAGGCAAGGCTAGAGGGAAGACAGGACGCGCGTTCCACGACGCGAGGTCGGTAGCATGCCCAACGAAAGCCAACGGATCGCGATCGTGCAAGTGCTCCGGCTTCGCATCGCCTCATGGTTCCATTTAGCGTCCCAAAACCAAATATATTGCTCAAGGTGTGCCTTGCGTTTTTCGTAGAAATAATTTCTTTATCATGTACATTAAGACGAAAAGTTGAAAGCTCACTAGAGTGTATCGCCCGCAAAGTATGTCTTTTAGTGTGATTTAACTCTCGTACGGCAGGGTCCTCGCGCCGTTGCCGGTCCACCTCGCCCGTTGACGATCGGGCGAGGTGGCTACATACAACTACTACTACTACACTTTAAGAAAAACATCTGGCGTTCTTTCGTTCTGCTTTTACAAAACATCTGGCGTCTTTCGTTGGTTTATTTCATCAATCAACGGCGTTTTGAACAAAATTTTTATTGTTTAATCACGCACAGGAGAAATCTCACCAGGCACTACCTTGGAGGTAAACAATGGCTGCTAATGGGAATGAGAGACAGAAGAAGTCGGCTTTTAGCTAACACTTACACTTCTACTTCTACTAACGTTTCCTACTGGAACATGCCAATGGCTGCTAATGGGGAATGAGAGACAGAAGAATTCGGCTTTTAGTTAACGCGCACGCTGCGAATTTTTTATTGTTCAACAACGCACAGGAGAAATCTCCCACCGGCACCACCTTGGAGGTCAAAGCGTAAGACTTGTTACGGACTACGACGACGACTACAAGGGACGAACGGGTGCCGCCTTAAGGAGCTTCGCCCCTAAAACTTGATAAGGGACCGAACCTGAACTCCGACTTTCTAAAGATGCTAATAAGGTTTCATTTGTATGCATTCGGACTTACAGCGGATGTACAGAAGGCTTTCCTTCAGATATCTATCAAAGAAGAAGACAGGGATGCATTCCGCTTCTTGTGGTTTGAGAAAGTACCGACCAAGGACCAACCGCTCCCACGACTCGAGGAGATCAGGATGACTCGGGTGCCTTTCGGAACAACGTCGAGTCCGTTTCTCCTATCGGCTACGCTTCAGTATCACTTCGACCACATAGATTCTAAATACCAAGCAACAGCTGTTCAGCTCAAGGAAAGCTTCTATGTGGATGAGTTGGTAATCGGCGCTTCAACGCCTGAGGAGATCTGCCACTTGTACGACCAAAAACAGAGATCATGAAATTAGCAGGAATGAACATGCAGAAATGATCGACCAACGAGGACAAGCTGCGACAGACACTACAGGAAACCGGAGAGTCAGTCATACAGAATACACCAACGAAGGTACTCGGCCTGTACTGGAACACGGAGGAAGACACATGTCGTGTAAGCCTTGAACCACTCCTGGATATTGTCAAGAACGGAAAACCCACGAAGCGAACGGTGCTCCAAGCGACGTCGAGAATTTTCGACCCGTTGGGATTTTCGTCTCCATTCATCATCAGAGCCAATGTCCTATTTCAAGATATTTGGAAACAAGGAATAGATTGGGATGGGTCACTTCCCAAGGCTCTCGAAGATGAGTGGAAGAAGTTTACGGCAGAGGTTGAAGACATAAAAGATTTAACTTTGAAGAGGAGCTCACTGATCAAAATCAACACGGACGAAGCTCACTTCCAGCTTCATGTTTTTTCTGACGCAAGTCCGCAAGCATACGGTGTCGTCGCCTACTTAAGGGTCGAAGATAGATCGGGAATCGTCTATTTCCAGTAGCTGCTCGCGAAAGCTCTGGTCGCTGCTATCAAGAGGCTGACATTACCGCGCCTTGAACTCGTCGGAGCTTACCTGGGTGCGCGGATAGCAACGTTTTTACGCGAGACGCTACCGAAATACGACGAATACTTCTGCTGGACCGACTCGAACATCTGCCTATGCTGAATTCGGTCTTCACCCACTAAGTGGAAACCCTTTGTGTACAACCGAGTGATGGAAATTCAAGAGCGCACCGATCCTAGTCGCTGGTCTCACTGCGCCGGGAAAGTCAACCCAGCTGATTTCCTAACAAGAGGTGTGTCAGCCCAGAACCTCTGCACGAATTCGCTATGGTGGCTTGGCCCCGAATGGCTCATTACGCCTCAAGAAACTTGGCCGAGACAAGAACAGAACTTCGAGAACTCACCTGAAATGTTACTCGACGAAAGGAACCCAACAGAAAACGTGGTTCTAATGGCCCAGAGCAGGACGCTGGAACCTCTATTCGAGGTCACTAAATACAGTCGATGGAAGACAGCCCTTCGAATCACGGCTTGGTTGAGGAGGTTCCTTCACAACTGTCGAGCAAGTAATATTACGAAAAGAGAAGGTCCTCTGTCGGCTCAGGAGATTGTAGAAAGCGAAGACAAGTGGATCAGGACTTTGCAAGCACAAAGATTTGGAAAGGAGGTTGTGGCCCTAACAAAGCTCTCGACAAATCGTCGGCCATACGAGACATTCACCCTTTCGTGGATAACAAGGGCATCATCAGGATCAAGACTCACCTAGACAACGTAGAGGCTTCGGAAAATGTGAAATGCCCCGTGCTGTTACCCGCAGATCATCGTTGTACGCACCTCATTGTAGACAGCGAACATCGACGTCTTCTGCACAGTGGAGTCGGTGTCACACTCACCGAGCTGTGTGAGAAGTTTTGGATAGTGCGCGGCCGTCAATGTGTTAAAAAGGTGATTGGCCAGTGCGGTGTTTGTGCGAGGTTTCGATTGAAAGCCGCTTCGGCTCCTGCAGCGCCGCTACCTATCGACCGAGTCTCGAAGTCTCACCCATTTGAAGTCACGGGCGTAGACTTCGCTGGCCCAGTTTTTGTAAAGGAAAGGAGCTCTGTGAAAACATTCATTGTGGTGCTTAGTTGTGCTGTAGTGAGAGCAGTTCACTTAGAACTTGCGAGTGACATGACAGTGAATTCCTTTTTATTGGCCTTTCGTCGTTTTACTTCACGTCGTGGCTTGCTAAGTGTAATTTATTCTGACAATTCTCTAACGTTTAAGGCAACCAGTCGTGAACTGAAGCTGGCATATGGACTTTTACGTGATGTACAGGTACAGAACTTTGGTGCATCCAGTAATATCACGTAGAAGTTCATTGCTGAGCGCGCTTCATGGTGGGGAGGTTTTTGGGAACGAATGATTCGAACAGTTAAAACTTGCCTCAGGAAAACTATAGGAAAAGGATGCTTCAGTTTCGAGCAGCTTGACACGTTACTAAAGGAAGTCCAGGCAGTGATAAATTCTAGGCCACTGACATATATTTCTGATGATACTGCCGAAGCAGAAGTACTCACTTCTTCGCACTTTTTGTCAGGTAAGCGTCTCACGGCCCTTCCACAAGCACAAATTAGCGAGAACTCGGGAGGCCGCACAGAGACGCTGCGCGCATGGAGACGTAGACAACAAAACCTAAATGAATTTTGGCAACGCTGGTACAAGGAATACCTACTGACGCTAAGAAGCGCGCACAGCAGGTCACAGAAGCTCGGAAACAGTTAAGTGTGTGGTGATGTTGTCATTATTAGAGATAACAAAGTGCCTATCACATTTTGAAAATTAGCTAGAGTTGTTTGAAATCATGAAGGGGAACGATGGCCACGTCAGAGCATGTAAAGTCAGACTCGCAGACGGCACGAGACCGGTGCAACTTCTTTGCCCGCTGGAACTGTGCAAGTGACATTGTTGGCCGCGGAGGATGTTAGAAATCATGCTCACGCGCCGCCTAGATGAAGAGGAGAAAGAGGTTGCGCGCGACTTGAAGAACTTTGAGGGTGGCTTGTGACCGATCTGTTATCACCATGTTGGGACGGCTTAGCGCTCTGCGTCAATAAACCCGACAGAAGTGTCTTTTCCCACACCCTCTTCGGCATTGGAGGATCACATGAGGCATTCGGCGCACTAACACGTCATGCGCATATATGGTCACGAGTGCATGATGTGCCAGAGCCAGCCTGAGCTTGCGAGTGGCGTTGCACGGCCGCTAGCTTTTTATTTAATATTCTCATTATTTTTTTATGTAGCGGCCGTGGGTATTGTGTCGGCGTTCTCTGTGGTGTACTGCCTGTTTCTGCGGGGCGGGCATGAAAGCTGCGACACTTGTACGGGCACGAGACTATCGGTAACAAGAGCAAGCGCCGCATGAAAATTTAGCTGGGCGCTGGAGGACAAATGGGCCTAATGAGCGCTGCAAGGCGTAGAACGTTGCACAGTTGCGATTTCAACATTGGCGCTGTCAACATTGGCAAACAGACATTGGCAACTCAAATGCGAAAGCGTTGAGAAAAACCGACATCGGCAGCGTTGACCCTACGGATGGAAGCAGTAAAATTTAGGATCCCAGTAGGCATCGAACCCAAGCATTCTGCGTGTCAATCAGGTACTCTACCAAAGTGACACGGCAGGCCTATAAGCTGGTTTGAAGAAATAGCCTGTGCAGGCGTAATGTCGGTGCAACGTCAATTGTGGTTGTGGTGCTGACAGTCTAATTTTACCAGAAAGCAATAAACATGACATATGTACTCCTACGATACAGGCGTCATATCAGATTAACGCCTGTGGTTCCAGTGTTGGCTCCGCCTGTAGAGCAGTGTAATAAACATTACATTTGTATTTCTATGATTCAGCAAGCTATATTTTGAAGCATGGTCGACCCCGGACGAATACATTAACGAAGGTTAAGTGTAATATTCACATGATTGCACCATAGAGTGCACTTAGTTTCCATAATAATGGCGTATGTACTCTATCGTGAGCGCTGACGTTGAAGTTACCCTTTAAACGCCAGTGTTGTCGACGTGCCTTGTAAGCCCACGATGTTCACAAAGCTACTAATTTTACAAAAGCACGTCGATCCATCTCGTAACGCTTTGCTCAGAGCCATAAAATACAGCTAGAAGTACTCGCTGCTGCTTCACATGAAACCGATTCTGAAAACTTGTGGGATCTGCCGAATTTTTTTTTTTTTTGAGAAGCTTCTGCCGACTACGGAATGATGGCATCCTCGACAATGCACAAAACGCGGCAGCGCGGAAAGTAGCAACACCAAAGAAAAGTGAATAACCAACGCAACAAAACTACTATGTGGTGTCGTATGGTTTCTTATTACGAGGGTAAAACTATCGAGAGAGTGCCTCACTTGTACACAAGAAAGCCTCTCAAAGACACGATACGGATTTTGCTCACATCACTAGCTTCAACGCCAGTAGAAGGACGCGCGACGCTCCTGAACGCAGTGGCCGCACGGACACTTAGAGTGACGTCACGCAACCATCGAAAAAGTCTTGCCAATATAGAGGGTGTTGTTAGTACGCGGCCCGCAGGATGTTCAAGCTAGTTATAGACAGCATTTTCATTTTTACTGAACCTAACATCAGTAGTAGAGCTTGCCCAAATCTTGTGGCACGCATCCGCTAGGCTGGTTACACACAGCTTCTTTCTTTTTAGTGGACCGGAGGTGTCTAGTGAGGCTTGCCCAATTTCCATGGCGCATACCCGCTAGAAGCTGCTGAGTCGCGTTACGCCAACCATTAAATATTCTGCAAATATTTCCAAACTGAAGATGTTGTCAGGCGTGTCATCAATGAATTTGGCTAAATAAGTTGATAACCTCTAGGGGGAAAAGGATCGAAACCTTTTTGGACTAGAAGATATGGCTGGCATCATTGCATGTCTCCAAGAGCTGAAGGCCTACCTTTGCGCACTCAGGGAGTTTTGCGGAGTGACTCAGTGATTCATTCAGAATGTTCGTAACTAATTACAGTGAGCATCCGGAAGACAGGCCTCATTGGCTTCGTGGTGCGCTAAGACAATGTCATCCATCCACATAACCCATTTTTAAAGAAAAAGGTACTTCATGTCTTCTCAATTAGAATGCTGAAAAGAAAGCTAACTGTCATATTTTCAAGCTTAGAAGCTTGGTCAAGACCACCGTGTGTAACGTTTACTGCAATAAAATCACTTGAGCGCTGCATTAAACAGGAGAGCACTCCGCAGCATAACGTGAGGTCCTTGTTTCAAAATGAGGTCAAGGTCATCCATGGCGGAAAACGCTTGCACTTAACACTGTGAAAAACTGCCATCATCTATCGAACTTCGCTGTCTCTCAGAGATAGTTTTGTTCAAACCAGTAAAGCACATGGAAGCAATTTCCAAGCATAACAGCTACACTCCCGACACTGTTCCTGAAATTGGAGATGCAATTGTTCTGCACTTGGCGGTGTTTGTATTTCCCAGCTCACAGCTACGCCTCAAGTGCATAAGTGTGCGTCTGCACTGAGGCCGTCAATGGCTGTGCTTGCGATTTGGCGAAGAACGCGAGAAAGTCTGATAAACGCTTCAAATCAAATTCTGAAGGTCTCACGACAACGTAAGAGCCATGAAAAGCTTCGTGGGTAAGTCATTTCATACCGCTGGCACCAAAGTTCCCTTCCGAACATGTGAAATTCACCACCCAGTGGTGTTGTTCATAAATGAAAAGGAAAAATCTAAAAAAAATTAGAAAAGCTCAAATTACCAGGTGTTAAGAGTTGTTTACGATAGACATGACATCAGAGCGTAAATTTAGTGCAGAAAACGTCCAATTTCACCAACGTGATACTTCATCTAAACAATTACATGGTGATAGGCAGACGCAGACTGGTACTGTGCATCAATTCAAAAAACCCCGAGCAAAAAAATTCGGAGATAGCACGCATTGCGGGAATCCGTTTCATGGGAAGCAGTCAAGCTGTCTATGGTGCATTTTCTCGCTTAGAGCCAAGCGTTACAAGGTGGATCGACGTTGTATTTTGTTTTTCGTGTTTGTGTGTGGAGTAGTTGTGTGCACATCGTGGGCTTACCAGGAACGTCGATTACACGGGCGTTTAAAGGGTAACGTGTGGTCTGCACACACGTTAGACCAGAGACGTCAGTTTTATCGAAACAACGTGCACGCTACGGTACGATGTTGTGAATATTATACATAGCAACCGTTAGCGTATTTCTCCGTGATCGAGAAACGCTTGAATATAGCCTGTTGATGAGTCATAGGAATACATATGTAGCGTTTATAAGACTCATGAAAGCGGAGCCAGCAGTAGAACCGCAAGTGACGTTAACCCGAGATGACGGCTGTATTATAGGAGTGCATATGTAATGTCTATTAGCTTGTTATAAAATTATATAGCCAACACTGCAGCCACAATTGACGTTGCACCGGCAGGACGCCTGCATAGGATCTTTTTCACATAGCATTTCTATCATCTGAAGTGGCTCTATGGTAAAATACTTGACTGCCACGCAGAATGCCTGGGTTTACTTACTGCTGGTATTCCGTTTTTTATCCTTTGCATTGGTAGGCTCAACGCTGGCGATGCCGGATTTTCGTAACGCTCTCGCGTTTAAACTACCGATGTCTGTTTCGCCGTATCTTGGGAGATATAAACTATGAATCACCTGTGCCGCATACCCGCATACCGCGGCTCGTTCTATAGGAGTACGTGTTACACGCGACTGGAGGAAAGGGTTTCATAACGTGTACGACATGATTCCCATGTTATTCACGCCATGACCAGACAGTCACGTTCGGCATGCCCTCCTGTTTTAGCCCATGCAATGTTAAGAAGGCGACAAAAACAGCGCACAGATAGATATGTAGATAGAAACGCTCAAAGTGCCTTTGGTTCGTTGAGGAATGCATCTCATTTAACAAAGCGACGCAAACAAGCAGGTCTTAAGGGCTGTATATGATAGATGTTACATAGGAACACACGGTTAATACGGAAAAGGGCCAACTGACCCAACGCTTCGCGAGGCGGTTCTGGAATTGCATAACTTATTTAGTTGTTACCTTACCTCGTGATCAATTTTAAGATCCTATTTTTTTTTAAAGTTTACGCAGTGTCCTGCAGTTGAGTGACTGATTGTTTGCAAGTTCTTACGTCAGTTACCGTAACTGCCATCAGTTCTAAATTGCTTAAACGTTCGCAGAAAACGGTGAAGCTAGACTTGAGGGCTGCCATTTCTAGTCGGGCCATTTCTAGTTCCGTGATTGCTGAGAGAGTGTAAGGGGGAGACGCCACAGCGTCTTACCCAGCCCCTTACACAGGCCCGAACGCGCAAGCGCGTGCCAGCACACCTGGTTCCCGAGCGGACGGTCGCCTGCAAGGACGGACCCAGCCCCGAGCAAAAGCTGCTTCGCATCTAAAAGCCACGGGCTGCAGGCGGGTTGTGGTGGAGCGCACTTCTGACTCGTGCCCCTTCGAGTGTGATCAAAGAACCCGTTGAGATTGTCGAGCGTCCCTGTGTGTTTTTCCGCTCTGATTCACTGAGTGACGGCAACTATTTAAGAAGGCTTTAGGCGCAGATCGCGAGTCACTAAAGACTCTGCCTCAATTAATGAGTGCTAGATCAATAGCCACCTCGGCTTTTCTAATTAACGCTTCCAATTTTTTTTTCTCCCCCTTTTCCAATTTAGCTTTGCTGCCACTTAGAAAAAATGTCAGAAAATAAATGCGCGAACTAACCGCATCGCGCCTTCTTCCCCTATGCCTAACAGATATCCCTCTGATTATTCTTATGGCCTCCTCCGTCTTCTTGGTAATACGCTGAATGGTTATATTGTTCGATCCACTTGCTTCAACTACCAAGCCCAGGAGTCTGATAGCTTCTACTTTCGGTATCAATAACCCATCCCTGGTATGGCCTGTAATGCAAGTCTCAACTTCTGGCACCGAATCCTTCGGCCTACGATCCAATTTCTTAGATTTGAAGATTAACAACTCCGACTTTTTAGTAGATACGCGGCCAGTTTTTTTAGTGGAGCGCTTGAGCCCCTTAAGACCCACTCTTCTGTAAGCGTTACCACTTCCTGCCGCCTAGCGTCAAGCTCTCCCTCACCACCACCGAACCTAACGTCATCCGAACAATAACGTCATCCGCGTAGATAGTAAAGCCGTATGGGCCTAGTGCGCTGCAGCTTCGACTGAACAAGTAGCGCCGCCCGCGACGCGGCGCGCTCCTAATCAGTCGCGGCTGAGAGCGGGTGCGTACGGGCGGAACTACAGCAGCTTGAAAGAACGAAGCTAATTTGCGGTCAAACAGGAGTGTAGCTATGCTATTGCTGCGTGTATGGCTGTCTCAACAGCTAGAGGAACGCTGCCGGTAAGTTGTCAAAAATAAAATTATGTGGATTTATATGGAATGCTCACGAGAACGACCAATGAGAGCGTTGGATGAAGGCGGTGCGACGTGCGAGATAAACAGACGCTCTTCATCTTTTAAATTCTTGCCCACATTTCCTCGTCGTGGCCATATACTCTGCCTTCATTTTAAGCTCCGATGGAGGCCTTCGGCAGCTTGTGAAGCACCGAAACCACATATATATGCAGTGCCCACTTCTTGGGCGATGATGGGGGAATCTCGATAGCCCTGCGCTCTGTCCATATGTTTCGACACTTTTCTCCGGCGTGCTATGGGAAAGGCGACAACGCGACCCTACGACGAAGCGTTAAAGACCTTCATATACGGAAGGGGACGCGGCGATTGCCAGAGCCAGGCACATGGTAGGTCTGTGCAGGGTGTGTGCTCGCACTTGTTGACAAACATAGCCAAGGTGGCGGCGTGCTCACACCATCCTCGGCGCCCAATCTTGCATGTGCACCTTGCTCTCACAAAGTGCAACTGGTTCAATAGTCCCTTTCACAGGAGAGAAAAACGCCGCCATGCTGGGAAGCGCGCGGGAGTACAAAGGCTGACGTCCCCGCCTCGGCAGTACATTTTTGGGGGGTCGCGCCTGTTTATCGCAGCCCAAAGAGGACTATGGCGGCGCTAAGGAGCCGTCGGTGAAAAGGTCTATAGACAACTGGGAAAATGTGCATAAATCATCGAACAGCCCAAACAAATGAGCGAGCGCAAAAAACTCACAGGGTCCCTTATGCGTTCAGTTAAGACGACTCGAAGGCGAACGCCATTTTTTTCTCAGCCGATGTACTGATGCTGCGCCACCACCCTTCGAAAGCTTTCTGCACCTAACGTGGTTTTGCACTGCCTCCAAGATTGGAGGTACCTCACCTGATTTTGCATTGCCTTCGGGATCGGATCATCTTTGGCGGAGCTACGATGCGATGCTATGACGTCATCATGTGAAGTTATGTTACACTGACGTGATAATGGCCACAAATTTTGGAGTCTGTAACGTCATCGTGACGTCATGTAAGACGTGATCTTGTGATGATTTCAACATGAAAGTGTTTCATGCCGGGGTCCACGAAAGATTCCAGTGACGTATTTCCGTCACGGAAATGAGGTCGAAAAAGTTTACTCTATCAGATGGCAAACAAAAGGTTCCGTCAACGGACATAGAAAGCACGACCGCTCGGTCCGCAACAACAGATGCCGAGCACGCTATCCACTGCGCCACGGCCACAGACTCTGGAGGCTTTACAAACGCGCCTTTTATATCTACCACTCTCCCGGTCGGCGTGTTGGGGTTGCCCTCTGGGAGCGGTAAAGTAAAGTAATTCGTCATTACTGTGTCATCCACGATTAACACCTGCAACGCGTTACACGTTCGCCCAATTCGGCGCGTTTTCAATAGAAGTTGAATTTTGTCAATGCGTTAACACACAGGGAGGTGGCGATCTTAGCTCAAGCGTCGTAAAAGCGTCGTCTCGCTCATAGCATCACGCTAATCCAAACCAAAAAATTGGCCGCGTATCTGCGTGCTTCGCTGCAAATGTCGTCTAAAGACGATAGAAGAGGCGCTGCGTGAGATATGGACGCCATCTGGCAATACGTCGGGAAACATCAGTGCTGTGTTGCGGGCTGGTAGTCCCGGCGCAGCAGCAGGCGAAGACCGGCGGTGACCAGCGTGACCGGCGGGGACGCCAGCCAGCCCGAACACGCGGTTTGGCGCGAAGCGCTGAAGCAGAATAAACGTCGGCACTCAACGAGTACTCTCCACACATTCTTTTATTTACACGTCGCCTGGGTAAAACAGGAATGCCAGAGCGGCGCCCCATGGCATTCGTACAGTGCAATACAGAACCGAAACCGAAACACAACAATGAGCTCGTGCAGAGGGCATGGAGGAAGGCAAGTTTCAGCGCAGTCGCATTTCCAGCTCAGCTTAAGAAACTAGGGTCTTTAGAATTACGTATGAATGCATTTTCTATTAAAGGAACACACCACCTAATACTTACCTAGTGATGTTGCGCCTCAGATATGCGTAATATTTACTTTCTGATCGACAACGTTCACAAGTATGAACAGCCATACCAGTTCAAGCGGGGTGGGCGGTAAGCAAGTGGTTAAACTTTGGCCGGGTGGCTGAATCGAGTAACGTGCCGACAAACAGAAAGACAGACAGACCAAAATTTCTCCGTTTAAGTATTCCAAGAAAGACTATCGTCTTTAAAATAGCTCTGCGACGCGCGCCTGCCTCACCTGGCTGTAACACCACGTCCCGCTCACGCGCTCGCCCCGAGAAAAATCGCGCCCGGGAAGGGGAGGGGGGGGCGGCACGACGCGCTTTGCGTTTCCCTCCGGCCGTAGTGTTCAATCACATCTTAACATGCAGCGGGATGGCTACCAAGTTCTGCGTTCAATATGCCACGCTCTTCTGACTATCACACCACGTTCTCTGATTACGCTTTCACTGTCAACTACTACAGCTATCACAAGGGTTTGTTTAATCATTTAACATGGACGTTTGTCGTCGGGATGGAGATGTACCACCAATCATCAAAGTGGGTGCATCCAGGTTAAGCGGTGCTATAGCTGCCAGACATCAATATACATTGTGCAAACTCTCTTATATCAATGTACAGCAAACATTCAGTTGCTTCTGTAAGGGCGCGTTTAACTTTTGTGCTATTGCGATTCCTATGACGGAGGGATCAACCATCTTTTTTGCATCACTCGTCCCCGACACCACCGACGCGGGACGCCGGCGGTCAAATTTCGCGTTTGATGAGGAATCCAAGGCTTTCGCCTTCAAAAGTGGGAGGAACGGAACGAACGAATTTCTCTCTTGTTTAGCCCCAGAACGGATGCAAAACTCAAAGAAAGCTCTTCGCGTAATACAGTAAAAAAACTTTTGTTTAATGTAAATAATACAAAACCTTCATAAATCTTTGGTAACCTGAAAGCGGGCGTCCTAGTCGACGCTCTTCATCTGAGCAACACACTTGCCAATGAATTCGGAGGCCTCCTTTGCAGACACAGTTTCCTCCCTAATGCCGTAAACATGACTGCCGGCGTGAAAATCATTTCCGTGAAGACGACGGCTTGCATTTTAAATATATTTCTACGTGTTCATTTCTGCGTAATCCAGACAATAACGCGCGCTGCTCGTTCCGCAGTGTCATTGGAAAGAGTGCCCACAACATGTGACGACGAGATGCCGCGCGCGGCCGCAAATGGTGGCGCTGACTGTCCTAGCACCGCAGTGCCACCATACCAGCTGTCGAGGCCTATATCCAATACCATCGACAGTGTCCATTACATTAGGCGAGAATACGGATCTCTGCGGCGTGCCCCGACCACCTGGAAGCGCTGGAAAGTGGCCCCAGTGGAAAAGTCGCCCCGTTCGTAAGTGTCAAACAGTGGCGTACAAACTGAGTATTGCTTCTCAAGGTGTGCTGACGAAAGTTGTGGGGATCTCATAGCAGCATTAGAACACCACCTGCACCTGTGCCTCTTGTGAGCCTTCATAGTGCCGTGGTCTGTTCCTGTAAAGCTTACTTCACCGCATGGAGCGACCATTTTTTTGTCCATTTGCCTGTCTTTGCTTTGGCTGTCGAAATTTTCGAGTACGGCTGTTGTCCCTGAATATGTGCCTACTTTTCAAGAGGTATATTGCCACGCCCACTTCTTGTCTTGTTTTGATGTATTCGGGTTTGACCGGCAGGGACGGTTATCAACGCTCGACGCTCTCCGCGAAGCATTGTTCGAGAAGCTTCACGTCTATAGTAGATCGTTCTGTTAAGATTGCGCCTCGCACGCGAATGTTCCAGCTTTGTCTAGAGATAACGCCGCCACCAGCGATATTGCTGTAAAGTTCGATACCGCCTGTATAAAAGCCGACGCGATTGACCGCTTGTCAGTTGATCGACGGACGACGCCCTGTTCGCCGCTATCATTGTACAGCGTGTATTGCTGTAGCTCTAGTTCTCATTTTCCGGCCACAAGTTCGGCCAAATAAACAATTTCATCCTGCAAACGCCGACTGCTGTCTTCGTCGACGTCACGACCACGTGACATCTGGTGGAGGTGCTGCTTCTTCCATGATCCGGACGCCCCCGCGAAGCGCTGACCCAAGTCCAAGCCGCGAGGAGGACGACAGCAAAGAATACCCGGATCGTCGAACAAGCCGCAGGCAGAAGGGACTGCAGCCAGAGCACGGGCTCCTTCCCGAACAAACCAGGCAGCCCAAGGTCCCAACACCCACCGCAGCGACGATGACCGACCCCGTGCAGCCTGCGCCGATCCTACTCCGGCAGCCCAAGGAGCCGCCAACCTTCCGCGGGTCGTCATTCGAAGACCCGGACACCTGGCTCGAGACTTTCGAAAGGGTCTCAACATTCAACAACTGGGACTCCGAGGACAAGCTGCGTCACGTTTACTTTTACCTCGAAGACGCAGCAAGGACCTGGTTCGAGAATCGGGAGTCCACTCTTCGAACTTGGGACGCCTTTCGCAGCGCTTTTCTGCAGACGTTTGCAAGCGTCGTCAGAAAGGAAAGGGCCGCAGCCTTGCTAGAGACGCGGGTCCAACTTCCAAATGAAAGTGTTGCCATCTTTGGAGAGGAAATGACCAGACTGTTCCGCCACGCTGACCCAGCCATGCCCGAGGACAAGAAAGTCAGGTTGCTCATGCGAGGGGTAAAGCAAGAGCTCTTCGCTGGGCTGATGCGGAACCCACCCTCGACAGTCCAAGAATTCATCTCAGAGGCGACGACGATTGAGAAGACCCTGGAAATGCGCAACCGCCAGTACAATCGCCGATCGATTCAAGACAGCCCAGCTGTTCATGCCGTCGGCTCCGACGACCTGCGTGAAACGATCCGAGCGATCGTGCGGGAAGAACTGCGCAAGCTTTTACCCTTACCACAGCCTGAAGTTGCCTCGATCGCTGATATCGTCCGAGAGGAAATACAGCAGTCTCTGGGCACCCCCGAGTCAGCGCAGCCACAGCCGCAAGCAGTGAGCTATGCCGCTGCAGCCCGACGCAACGCCCCCCCTCCTCGCCCACGTCAAGACGCCGCGCCACCCCAGCAGTTCCGCCGCCAGGCGCCACCGCCGCCGCCACCGACGTCATACCGCCCGCCAGCCGGCCAGCTATACACGCCGAGAAAGACCGACGTTTGGCGCACCCCCGACCACCGCCCACTCTGCTACCATTGCGGGGAAGCTGGCCACACTTACCGCCGCTGCCAGTACCAACAGATGGGACTGCGTGGGTTCGCCATCGACGCGCCGTGTCCACAGCGAGGGGAAAGACCACACGACATCGCCGACTACCTCGCGGGAACGCAATGGACGCCCCGACAACCTTCCCGTTCGCCGTCGCCAGGCCGCTACGTCTCCCCCCAACGCCGACCATACACTGGCCCAACGCGAGGCCGGTCACCCAGCCCGTATCCGGAAAACTAAGGGCAGCAACCGATGGAGGTGCGGTTGCTGTACGACGAAATACCGAAGATCCTCCGCCGCCGACGACAACGCCGCAACGACATCTAAAGAACACGCCGCAAGCCGAACGAAGCCCTGACGTCGAAACTTCACGGCCCGAAGAAGACCTGATGACACAACGACGAAGCAGCGGGACAAACCGACGTAGCCGTGATCCGACGCCGCGACCAAATCGAAACGGTAGGCGACGAACGAGTGACCTCGACGTTCTCATCGACGGCCACAACGTCACCGCTCTCGTCGATACTGGAGCCGACTATTCTGTCATCAGTGGACCGTTCGCGACGAAGCTGAAGAAAGTCAAGACCTCCTGGGAAGGCCCCGAAATCCGCACAGCGGGAGGTCACCTAGTAACGCCGGCAGGAATCTGCTCAGCGAGGGTCTCCATCAACAAACGGATTTATCCCGCAAGCTTCGTAGTCCTTCAGCATTGCTCCCGAGATGTCATCCTTGGTATGGACTTCTTAGGCCTTCATGGTGCAGTCATCGACCTCAGATCGAAGTCGATAACACTATCTACAGAAAAAGCATTACCGCGGTACACGCCGCCAGGGAAGCATGCCTTGAATGTGCTGGAAGACCAAGTCACCATTCCCCCTCGCTCCAGCGTCATCATTTCCGTCAGCTCTCAGAAAGTAGCAGACCTGGAAGGCGTCATTGAAGGCGACAGCACCAGTTGATTAACCGCGAGATTTGCGTCGCAAGAGGAACAGCAGAGTTGCGGGGAGGTAAAGCAACAGTGATGCTCACAAATTTTAGCAACGAGTATAAGCACGTAAACAAAGGCACGACAGTCGCCTACATCGAAGAAATCACGGCTACGTCGATGGCTTTCGCCATCGCCGATTCTTCCGAGCCAACACCGACGAACCAAGCTTCTCAACCAGTTTTCGACGTTAATCCTAGCCTTCCGAAGCATAAACAAGAACAGCTCAAAACCCTGCTCTTGAAATACAGGGACTGCTTTTCGTCATCGTCAAGAATCCGCCAGACCCCAGTCGCAAAACATCGCATCATAACAGAGGAAAATGCCAGGCCACTCCGGCAGAGCCCGTACAGAGTTTCAACGCGAGAACGCGAATCCATAAAGAAACAAGTCGACGAAATGCTACGCGACGACATCATCCAGCCGTCGAAGAGTCCATGGGCGTCACCCGTGGTGTTAGTGAAGAAGAAAGACGGAACCCTACGCTTCTGCGTCGATTATCGCCGCCTGAACAAAATCACGAAGAAGGACGTCTACCCTCTCCCACGGATAGACGACACCCTGGATCGACTGTACAACGCGAGGTACTTTTCGTCGATGGACCTCAAGACCGGCTATTGGCAAATCGAAGTCGACGAGAGAGACCGAGAGAAGACTGCCTTTATAACACCAGACGGCCTCTTCGAGTTCAAGGTTATGCCCTTTGGTCTTTGCTCGGCACCTGCGACGTTCCAGCGCGTTATGGACACCGTGCTGGCTGGATTGAAGTGGCAGACTTGCCTTGTGTACTTGGACGACGTCATTGTGTTTGCCTCAAGCTTCGACGAACACCTCCGGCGCCTTGACACTGTACTACAAGCAATCAAGACTTCTGGCCTCACCTTGAAGCCTGAAAAGTGCCGCTTTGCATACGAGGAGCTGCTGTTTTTGGGTCACGTGATCAGCAAGGGTGGTGTTCGCCCAGACCCGCGGAAAACAGCTGCCATCGCTGCCTTCCCGCCCCCCACCGACACGAAAGCCGTGCGCCGTTTTCTCGGCTTGTGCGCCTACTACAGGCGATTTGTCAAGGAATTTTCACGAATCGCCGAACCGCTAACTCACCTCACGAAGACCGACGTGCCATTCAAGTGGGAAACGGCGCAAATCGAAGCATTTGAAGAACTGAAACGACGCCTTCAGATGCCTCCGATACTAGCACATTTCGACGAATACGCCGATACGGAAATCCACACCGACGCAAGCAGCGTAGGACTCGGCGCCGTCCTTGTGCAGAAGACTGACGGGCAGGAAAGGGTCATCAGTTATGCTAGCCGGTCGCTATCAAAGGCAGAAACGAACTATTCCACAACAGAAAAGGAGTGCCTAGCGATCATCTGGGCTGCATCCAAGTTTCGCCCCTACCTCTACGGCAGGCCCTTCAAAGTTGTGAGCGACCACCACGCATTGTGTTGGCTAGCTAACTTGAAGGACCCTTCAGGTCGCCTCGCACGGTGGAGCCTACGACTTCAAGAATTCGACATTACCGTCGTTTACAAGTCCGGAAGGAAACACTCCGACGCTGACTGCCTGTCTCGCGCCACCGTCGACCCACCGCCGCAGGACGACAAGGAGGACGACTCCTTCTTGGGAATCATAAGTGCTGACGACTTCGCCGAACGACAGCGAACGGATCCAGAACTCAGGGGCCTTGTGGAATACCTCGAGGGCAGGACCACCGTTGTTCCGAAGGTATTCACGCGGGGACTGGCGTCATTTTTCTTGCGCAACGGTGTTCTCCTAAAGAAGAACTTCTCACCGCTTCGAGCCGATTGCCTTCTCGTGATACCCTCGACATTGCGGCCAGAGGTCATCCAGGCTCTGCACGACGACCCGACGGCTGGACACCTGGGTGTTTCTCGCACGCTAGCAAGAATACAGGAGAAGTACTAATGGCCGCGCCTGTCCGCCGACGTCACTCGTTACGTGAAGACCTGCCGGGACTGTCAGCGACGCAAGACACCGCCCACTAGGCCAGCCGGACTTCTGCAGCCTATCGAGCCACCTCGACGGCCGTTCCAGCAAATCGGGATGGACTTACTGGCGCCGTTCCCGACGTCCAATACCGGAAACAAATGGATCGTCGTAGCTACAGACTACCTCACCCGCTACGCCGAGACGAGGGCCCTGCCTAGAGGCAGTGCCGCCGAGGTAGCGAAGTTCTTCGTTGAGAACATCGTCCTGCGTCATGGCGCCCCAGAAGTTCTCATCACCGACAGAGGTACGGCGTTTACTGCTGACCTAACTCAGGCAATACTGAGATACAGCCAAAGAAGCCACCGCCGGACCACAGCGTACCACCCACAGACAAATGGCCTGACCGAGCGGCTAAACAAGACCATCGCCGACATGTTGGCCATGTATGTCGACGTCGAACACAAGACGTGGGATGCCATCCTTCCGTATGTGACCTTCGCATACAACACGGCCGTCCAAGAAACGACGCAGATGACGCCGTACAAGTTGGTCTACGGAAGGAGCCCGGCGACGACGCTCGACGCCATGCTACCCAACGTCACCGACGAAGAAAACCTCGATGCCGCCGCTTACTTACAACGTGCCGAAGAAGCTCGACAGCTCGCCCGCCTGCGCATCAAGACCCAGCAGCACACCGACAGCCGTCGCTACAATCTTCGACGACGCTTCGCGGAATACCAGCCCGGCGACCGTGTTTGGGTCTGGACGCCGATACGCCGACGTGGGCTTAGCGAAAAACTCCTTCGGCGATACTTCGGGCCCTACAAGGTTCTTCGACGCCTCGGCGCTCTTGACTACGAGGTGGTCCCGGACGGTATTACGAACTCCCAGCGACGCCGCGCACGACCTGAAGTCGTCCATGTCGTGCGCCTTAAGCCGTTTTTTGCGCGTTAGCGAACCTGGGGACTCTATTTTTCTTCCTTTGTTATTGTAATTTATTTTTGTATGCACTTGTTTTTTTTCTCTCTCTTCTATGTTCTTTCACAAGCATCGGGACGATGCTTTTTCAGAGGGGGGCAATGCCACGCCCACTTCTTGTCTCGTTTTGATGTATTCGGGTTTGACCGGCAGGGACGGTTATCAACGCTCGACGCTCTCCGCGAAGCATTGTTCGAGAAGCTTCACGTCTATAGTAGATCGTTCTGTTAAGATTGCGCCTCGCACGCGAATGTTCCAGCTTTGTCTAGAGATAACGCCGCCACCAGCGATATTGCTGGAAAGTTCGATACCGCCTGTATAAAAGCCGACGCGATTGACCGCTTGTCAGTTGATCGACGGACGACGCCCTGTTCGCCGCTATCATTGTACAGCGTGTATTGCTGTAGCTCTAGTTCTCATTTTCCGGCCACAAGTTCGGCCAAATAAACAGTTTCATCCTGCAAACGCCGACTGCTGTCTTCGTCGACGTCACGACCACGTGACAATATGGTATCAAGAAAAATATTTCCACGCACCAATATCCGCAATTACCCTGAGGGATGAGCGCGACAATTTTACGGGGGATTGTGTTTCGATGCACTTAGCGGTCAAGTTATTGCGCAAATTTACAAAAACATGCAATGACTCGAAGCTAAAATGCCTCTCTGAAAAACCAGAAAAACAGGACATTATCCGGCATTTAGATTGGTAGGTTCTTTCTATTTGAAGTAGAGAAAAAGTCAGGAGCTATCATAAAAAGTTTTTTCGAAATTCGACTCAATTGTACCACTACTTCCACCCTTTTAAAGCGTGGTAAACAAAGTTTCCTCGGGATTTCAAAGACAGGTAACATAGGAGTGACTTAGAGTTGCGCTAGTTGCAACGGGCGATGTGGGAGAAAGCTTTTCCTGCAGACGGAAAGGTGGGACGTATATGTCCCGCTGTCGGTTAATTAATGTAGGTAGCAGTGACTGCACCTTTTTTCCGTAATTACTGCTACAATTTCTTCAAGATATTCAGGCTTCTATATCTAAAATTTTGTCATGTTTGATCCTAGTCGAAATAGTGTTTGAAGTGCACTGTTATTATTGTACTATTATTATATAACTGTTATTCTTTACTTGTCAATTACATGTTGTTCTTAATTTAGAGAAGCATTAAAACGCTGTAATGAGTCGTCCTCTCGAGCGCCTTCTAGTGGGTCGTCCACTTCGCCTCTTCTCGGAGAGCACGCCCCTCGTGCTCGTGCTCGTGAGTGTCTACGAGTCTGCCCTCCGTCGTGACTGTCGTCGCTCTGTATCGTCGTCGTCAATCCCGCCGTTAATAAACGCCTATACAAAGTGGTGGACAGTGCAGTACCGTCACGACAACTTCGGTCTCCATTCGATGCCCCTGGAGCTTCGATCCCGTACCGTGTCATCTACCATGCCGCAAGGCGCCGCTCAGCAAACGCCGCCTCCTGCCCCGACCGCTTGTCCCGGTGTCCCCTGTATCCGCGACCCTCCTGTCTTCACCGGCGCGGATGGCACCGACGTGGAGGACTGGCTCGCGATTTACGAATGGGTGAGTGTACCCAATAAATGGGACGAAGCGGGCAAGCTGAGTAACTTGGTTTTCTACATCGCGGGTGTGGCAGGCGTGTGGTACAACAACCACGCATCCGATTTCCCGACGTGGTCCGATTTCAAGACCGCCATTGTCGACGAGTTTGGCCGCCCTGCCGTTCGTAAGCTGCAAGCCGAACAACGTTTACGTGAACGAGCTCAGCAGGCAGGTTAATCGTTCACGAGCTACATTGAAGACATCCTTGTCCTGTGCAAGCAAGCCGACGCGAGCATGTCGGAGTCTGACCAAATCAGGAATGTTATGAAAGGCATCGACGACGATGCTTTCACCATGCTGCTGGCTAAAAACCCTCGCACAGTGGCAGAGTTCATCACGCTGTGCCAAAAATACGAGGAGCTGCGCCGGCAGCGCTTGACGACCCGTCGACCGCCGTCACGCGATGCTGATCTCGCGGGCTTGTCGGCCATTTCTGACCATTCCACCTTGCTCGCCGAAATCAAGTCGTTCGTGCGTGAGGAACTTGCCCGCCAGGTCTCTCTACTGGCTTTCGCTCCACCGCAGCATATTGACCAGCCGCCAAATACACTTCTGCCTCCCCTCCGCCGAGCGATTCAGCAAGAAATTGCGGAGGTCATTCCTGAGTACCACCAGCCGCCTCCAGTGCCCGCACCACTAAACTACGTGCAAGCTGTAGCCAGGCCGCCCCCAGCGATTCCTGTGGCTGGCCCGCGAAGTTACGCCGAAGCCGTCGTCGGACCCCAGGCCTTCGACGCGGCTGTGCCGCCTACATACGTCGACATTGTCCCCAGACCCCGACTGCTGCCCACAATGCACTCATATCAGCAGGCGCCTCGTCCATCGCGTTCTGCGACATGGATGGTACCGGCGAACCAATGGCTCACTTCCGACAACCGGCCCATCTGCTTTGCGTGCGGTTGCGCCGGTAACGTCACATGCTACTGCTATCGCGTGCAGCTGCCTAGGGTCGCATCAACCCTCACCAGTCCATCAAGCCGCCCTTATTATGACCAAGCACTGCCATGTCCCCGACGTCTCGCCCCGCACCATCTACCCGCCGTTCACCGTCTCCACGACGTCGCTTGCTGTCGCCGATGCGGTCACGTCCGGTCTCACGTGACCAGGAAAACTAGTCGTCGCAGTGCACGAGGCAAGGGCTCCGACGCTATCGAACTGCGAAAATCCTCAGCGAAGCCCATCGAACGTGATAGATGTTTTTGCGGACGGTGTTCGCGCATCTACCCTTATCGATACTGGAGCCGCCGTATCCGTTATGGACTCCAAACTTAGCCGATTACTGCGAAAAGTGACGACGCCACTTTCCGGGCTCTCCCTCCGTACAGCCAGCGTCCAACGTATTCACCCTACAGCGGTGTGCACAGCCCGCGTCATTATTCAGGATGCTCTGTACGCCGTCGAATTGATCATCATTCTTGCCTGCTCTCACGACGTAATCCTAGGATGGCATTTTCTCTCCCGCCACGACGCCGTAATTCATTGCGCACCAGCAGAAATAGAGCTCTCACCATTCTCTGATTTAACGCCGGCAGATTGGCTGCGGGCAAGGTACTTGTCAAAGACGACACCAAGGTGCCTGAAAACTCGTCAACGGCGGTGTCAGTCTACTGCACCAGTCTCTCCGACACCGCTGCACTCCTCTCGCCATCTGACCGTGTTTGCACGAGGAAAGGCTTGCTGGTGCCTTTCGCGACCATGCAGGTCACTCAGGGCAGCACCTCTATTTTTGCTATCAATCCATCCCCGTACAATGTCACGTTGGTGCGAGTGAAGTGTCTCGGCAGCGCGCAACCCCTCGAAGACGCACAAGCTATGGACGAACCAGATGAAGTGCACCGCCACAGTTCCAGTACGCTCAGTGCTGTTTCCACGTCTAGTTCATCACCCGCTGATGTATTTTGTTCCTCCATTGCTGACAACATACGCCGGTCCAGCGTTCCAAGCTTCTGGGCCTGTTGGAAGAATTTCGCTCTTCTTTCGGTGTCGCTCAAACTTCTCTCGGCCGCACGTCCGCCGTTACGCATCGCATCGACACCGGCGCTTAGCCGCCACTGAGGCAATGTCCATATCGCGTATCTCCAACAGAGCGTCGTAGAATTAACGAGCAAGTTGAAGACATGCTTCGCCACGATGTTATTCGACCCTGAAACAGCCCCTGGGCGTCTCCTGTCGTTCTCGTTGCGAAGAAGGACGGCTGTGTGCGGTTCTGTGTGGACTACCAACGACTGAATAAGATCACGCGTAAGGACGTTTATCCCCTACCTCGAATAGACGACGCCATTGACAGTCTGCAAGGCGCAGAATTCTTTTCTTCGTATAATTTGCGCTCCGCGTACTGACAAGTCCCCATGGCTGATGACGCTCGACCGAAGACCACCTCTGTCACGCCCGACAGCTTGCACGAATTCAACGTCATGCCGTTTGGCCTGTGTAAGGCGCCCGCCACCTTTGAGCGCATGATGGACACCGTTTTGCGCAACTTAATATGGCACACTGCCTGTGCTACCTCGACGACGTCGTCGTTATCGCCCCGGACTTCTCCACGCATCTTCAACGCCTGCGGCATGTTTCGACACGTTTCAGCGACGCCGGGCTACAACTGTATCTAAAGAAGTGGCGATTTGCAGCACGGCAGCTGACAATACTGGGCTACATCGTGTCCGAGGACGGAATTCTCCCCGATCCCAGCCAAGCTTCGGGCCATGACAGAGTTCCCAGAACCTACGTCCGTCAAAGAACTGCGCAGTTTCGTAGGACTATGCTCCTACTTTCGGCGCTTCATTCGAAACTTCGCAACTGTCATATCGCCGCTGACGAAGCTCCTTGGCCGCAACGGGCCCCTCAATTCGGGGTCGTCGGAGTGCGACGAGGCTTTCGCAAAGCTCCGTCGCTTGTTGACGTCTCCTCCCATACTACGCCACTACGTCCCTACGGCCCCTACAGAGGTACACACGGGCGCCAGCGGTGTTGGCCTCGGCGCTGTCCTTAAGCAACGCAAACCTGGGTTCCCGGAATATGTCGTGGCATATGCAAATCGTACGCTTACTCGAGCCGAGAGAAACTACACCGTTACGGAGAAAGAATGCCTGGCAATCATCTGGGCCCTTACGAAGTTCCGACCTTATTTGTATGGTCGCCCATTTGATGTCGTTACCGACCATCATGCACTATGCTGGTTGTCTTCATTGAAGGATCCCTCAGGCCGTCTCGCCCGGTGGGCACTTCGCCTGCAAGACTACGACATCCGCGTGCTCTACCGAAATGGACGCCAGCATGCTGACGCCGACGCCCTGTCGCGCTCTCCCTTGCCTAACGACAATGCCCACAGCTCGACGTCTGTTTGCCGTTTCTTCCATCGACATTGACACCATCACTAACGAACAGCGCAAAGATTGCCTCACTGATAGACTTGCTGACTGATCCATCGGCCACACCATCCACTCGCGCGTTGCGTCGTCAAGCCCACCATTTCGCCGATCGCGACGACCTCCTTCACCGACGAGATTATTACGCCGACGGCCGCGAATGGCTACTACTAATACCCCGCAGTCTGCGTTCTGACATATGTCAATTGTTCCACGCTGATCCGCAGTGTGCGCACTCTGGGGTATCGAAAACGTACCACCGCATTCGCCAACGGTACTTTTGACGAGGCATGTACGGCTACGTGCAGAAGTTCGTTCGCTCCTGCATCGATTGTGAGAGCCGCAAAACTTCAACGCACCTGTCGCCGGCAGGTCTGCAACCTCTACCATGCCCTGACCGACCGTTTGGGCGCGTTGGCATCAATTTGCATGGGCCACTTCCTCTGACGTTGGCTAGTGACCGCTGGGCCATCGTCGCTGTGGACCACCTTACGCAATACGCCGAAAATGCCGCCCTCCCAGCCGCTACAGCGCACGATGTTGCCTCCTTCCTGCTCCACCGGTTCATGATGCGCCACGGTCCACCTCAGGAGCTGCTCAGCGATCGAGGCCGTGTCTTCTTGTCGGAAGTCGTTGAAGCCATCCTCAAAGTGTGCAACGTTGTTTACCGCAAAGCTACTGCTTACCACCCGCAGACGAATGGGTTCACCGAACGCTTTAACCGCACGCTCGGTGACATGCTCCCGATGTTGCCGCCGCCGATCACACAAATTGGAATGCTATTCTGCCATTCGTCACCTACGCGTACAATACCGCCTCTCAAAGCACCACTGGTTTCTCACCCTTTCTCTCATTTCACGGCAGGCACCCGTCGCACACAATTGACGCAATCTTTCCATACAAGCCGGATCGATTTGAGTGTGCGCCTATTTCTGCCTCAGTCAGACTTGCCGAGGAGTGTGGCGAGTTTGCCAAGACCTTTACAACGCATGACCAAGAGCGGCAGAAGAGCATTCGCGGTGACACTAACGCTTCTGCGCCCACGTTCCTCCCTGGAGCGCTCGTGTGGCTATCGGTCCCTACCACTGCAACTGGCCTCTCTTCCAAACTACTGCCCAAATAAGAAGGCCCTTACCGTGTCCTCGAACGCACATCCCTGGTCAACTACCTGATTGAAACCATTGAACCATCTTCGGATATGCGCCGTCGAGGGCGCGACATTGTCAACGTGGAGCGCCTCAAGCCCTACCATGACCCGCTCGTAGTGACCAGCTGTTAGGTCGCCAGGCGGCTCCCTTTTTGTACCCGGGGTAATTGTAGAGAAGCATTAAAACGCTGTAATGTGTCGTCCTCTCGAGCGCCTTCTAGTAAGTCGTCCTCTTCACCTCTTCTCGGAGAGCACGCCCCTCGTGCTCGTGCTCGTGAGTGTCTGCGAGTCTGCGCTCCGTCGTGACTGTCGTCGCTGTGTATCGTCGCCGTCAATCCCGCCGTCAATAAATGCCTTTACATTAGGTACGAAATTGTGGTATAGGTGGTATTCGCCCCCGAGCAACCCTGAACTCCCACACCACGACCCGCACGGCATGCCGCGAGGCAACTGCTTCCGGGAGTTCTGTGCCGCCATGTCTAGGGCCGCGTCCCCTGTGTGTGCCTCTGCCTGATGTTAAGTTCAGCCGTTTTAAATGCGAAGCATTTCTTAGCGAACCTTTGGCACTTTGAGGGTTTCTATCTACGTATATATCTATCTATCTATCTATCTATCTATCTAGCCGCCTACGTCTGGGTGTTCTCATGATCGCCTCCTTAACCTAATGTAGAACAAAATTGGCAGGGAGAGTAACAGGATTTGGCGAATATGACTGTCGGGTCATGACATGATTAATGTGAAAATCCTGTCGCGTACGTCGTCAAACCCTTCCCACTGGACACGTGTTTCACATACCCGTTTGTCACGGGCCGCGGTGTACGGGTATGCGCCACAGGTGATAGACAGTTGACATCTACCCAGGAACGGCGAGAACAGACATTGGTAACTTAAATGCGAGCGTTAAAAACCAACATCGTCAGCGTTGACTTGACGAAAGCAAAGAATGAAAATTAGGATCCCAGCAGGAATCGAACCCAAGCATTTTACGTGGCAATCAGGTATTCTACCACTGAGCCACGCCATGTCTGTAAACTTGTTTGGAAAGACAGCCTACGCAGGCGTAATGGCGGTGCAACGTCAATTGTGGTTGTGGTGCTTGCTATCTAATTTTACAAGAAAGCAATGAGCACTACATATGTACTCCTACGATACAGGCGTGATATCAGGTTAACGTCGGTGGTTCGTGTTGGCTCCGCTTTTATAGCAGTCTAATAAACATTACATTTGCGTTCCTTTTTTCAGCAAGGTATATTGAAGCATTGCTCGACCCCTGAGGAATACATTAATGAAATTTACATATGATATCGACATCATCGAACCTTAAAGTGCACTTCGTCCGCCAGAATGACGCAGTGTCCTCTTCATTTCTTACAACGCTGGGTGATGGCCTCATGTTGACTGAGGAATATACCCGATTGATTGACAGCCGCTTTTAGACTAGGCAACGTTGGCCACATACGCCCAGGTAGTCTACGAATACGACAAGCGCCATCCACTGATGTTGGTCTGCGTAGCACTATCCAGGCCTACCAGCCTCGACGTTCTATACCTCACCAACGCGAAGGGTGGCTTCATGTTCCGACGTGTCGCTGGCTCTGTCGACAGACAATTTGTCGACGAAATGACCGAGGCATCCACGAATTCCCACAGCTCTACTATACCACATACTTCACTACACATGGACCCCTCGTCACCGCGATCACGACCTGATCCGATAACAAGTCATGACCAGCTGCTGGTGCACACTGATCACGGTAATGATGACCTTGTTCAAGAACTGTCGAGAACTTCTTCCACACATGCACTGGGGTTCGTGCAACGTGCGTGCGTTCTCCATCATAAGGGACAAGTATAAGCACTACATATCAGCTTACCGCTTCTGGTGTTGGTAATACCCACGTTGCCGTTGGCAGCATTACCCAACCGTAAACAACTCGTTATATAACACATATACGGCTCTTCAACATATATGTGTGCGTATAAAATTTATACAAATCTTTAGCGTCATTTTGTGACATGTCGCTCTGTAAAAAAATTACTCCACAGTCACCTTCCCGCCGCATGCTTGGCATAATACCGACTCCCACGGTACGTGGGATCTGCCGAATTTTTTTTACGCCCGCCATTCGATATCTTGGTTAATTGAGTCGTATATGCGTGCAGCAATCGTACAAAATCGAAGGGTGACACACGTGAGAACGCAAACGGGTTAAATGCTAATCGTTGGCAAACGTTTTCGCAGCCAATGTAGCCGTACTCTGGAGGTTTCGGCGAAGCGTTGCGACGAATGGTTCAGCCACATTCGCCGGGCTCAAAGGCTAGTGGTAAGCGCCTGAGAATGGTTTACCTGCAAATGGAAACTCAGGTAAGTTCAGATGCTGACAGCTGTGTAACAAAATGATGGAAACCTATTTAATCAGGCAGGAACGAAAAACACACAAACACCAATCGCATTGACAAAGTATATGCATACAGTTTCTGCCGCATTGCACTAAATCGCGAAGACGTCTGCGAAAAGCACGACACAGTAAACTGCTCAACGTTGGACTGTCCATATTTCATATGCGCGGTTCATTGCAAGCTAAGATGAGACGCGCACGCTTTAGTTTTTCTCGCTAAAGTGGACTTCTGGCTGCAAATGTCTGTACAGTTGCATCAAAGCACACGTGACTTGTAGCCTTGGTCTCGCGAAATATTCTAACGCCCTAGAGGCGACTTTTGATCGCGATCAAATGTGTTGGGGAGCCGATCACGTCGAAATTTCAGTCTCGTTCGCATTCTATGTAAACTTAAACATCGCTTAGGTATTGAACTAGCCCCCCAACACACGTGCTTCGTTCGCACTCGACTGCAATAGAAAGTACGCCACCGTGCAAAGGTGCTTTTACATGCATTAATTCGTAAGCGCTGTTAACCCCGCTGCCCCAACCAGGTTCGTAGAGAATCGCATTAACATCAAATTGTTTGCTAATCCCGCATTTCCGGCTTACAGCTGAAATATAAGTTCCACGCTAAGGATTATCTTACCTTTGCGCGCACAACGACGCAGTCGCCGTAACTTTTCAGCGAGGGTTCCTGCACAAATCCACTCTTCCAAACTCTTGTAAACATTTTTTGTCTTTCCGTTGCTCATTCGTCACAAAACTTGTAGCGTGCACCAAGTACTCCATGAACGCTGAAAGAATAAGAGCTAAAACGAGCACAAAAAGGAGAACAAAGACCTTTGTCTGTTCTCCTTTTTGTGCTCCTTATTTTTTAGCGGTTATTCTTTTAGTGTTCATGGATAACCAACTAGCCCAACAGTCTCTTCTACTAAGTACTCCTCTATGTCTGAAAGTTCCACCTTCGGTACGAGTGCGATGCCAAATGAGGCTTCCTTTCTCGTCAGAATGAGTGGGTCAACGCAACCGCTGAGAGCCACTTTGTCCATGTAGCGGTGTGTCGCTTCGGCGTCCAATTTCGCAGCTTAGACGCCCAAGCGAGCCGATCGTTCGTCGCCCATGGGTGCAGCAGCTTCATAACTGGTAACTGTCACATTCATTTTTAGAGCCAAATAAATTAAAACAAGATGAACTGACAGGAAATAAAGCTTGTGGGTAGCGGAAGGTGAATGTACCAGTCGGGACAGAGGGCCTCCAAAATGGCGGCCATGCGTATGCCAGTACAGCCAGCGCGCTTTCCGCTATAGCTTCTGCGAACGTGTTGTCACCTGAATACAACCTATCAGGGGCGTAGTACATTCTTTATACTCATCATATTTGTCTATGCAACTTTGCTTGGAGCGTGCGAACTTCGTAGTAGCAAACAGCTCAATACAACGAAGACAAGAAAGGCGAAACAGGACCAGCGCTGGTCCTCTTTGGTCCTTGTTTTCTTCCGTTGCGTAATGACTCCTCATACAAAACTATATAAAAATAAGAGAATACACTATTTTAAAGATGGGATATTTTTGGACATAGGTTCTTTGCCACTCGTCAACAAAGAATTAAACACACAAGTAACTCTTCTTCCGTAGACGTTATCAAAGCTTGTTGAAAATAATTTCTTAAAAACTTTAAGGAAATTCGCGCCAACGGCGACTTGTGCACACCGCCAGCAAGATTCATTCTTTTTTATCTTGTAAGTTCTTCGACGTATCAATATCATTATTATTCAAATGACGTCACACTCTACGTTTAATGGTATCCTCTGCAAGCAATGCGGCGGCTACTTATAGCAGCTGGCGAGATGGATTCATATAATAAATATTCTCAGTTGCTGTATAACAACGTTTAGCTATTTGTGCCCGTGTACAGCTCTGTGGACTCCTTGATGGAGGTGAAAATGCTTGAAGCCCGTGTGCTCAGATTTAGGTGCACGTTAAACAATCACAGCTGGTCGAAATTTCCGGAGCCCTGGTCTCTCAATCATATTGCGGTTTTGGGACGTTAAACCTCAACAACTATTAGTACAGAAAACCGCGGAACTTTACCATTTTCCTGGTCCGGGTAGATGAAGTTGAGGGACAAGCTTAAAAGGTGTGGTTCCCAATGTACTCGAGTCCACTGCCTTATTCCTCACCTTGTTTCAAGCCGCCGCGATCGTTGCGAGCTACCGTGTGATTAGCAAGGCCAATGTTTTTACATTCATTTAAAAACGTTGGCAAGGCGAAGCAGGTTAATCAGACACTCAAGCGGAAACATTCTTTAGTTCCCCCATTGCGGCCCAACTAAAGCACTCAACAGTTCTGCACACTCATCGACTCATAGTAAATTGGATGTAGAGCAGCGTCGATGCTATTCCTTTCCAATGAAAGAAAATGGATTTCCTGAAAGAGGAAGAGCGTGATCGATCCATTAAACGTTTACTGGTTCGTTACTGGTTCGTGTCCGCATTTCCATCATCGAATATGTAAATCTCAAGCCAATCAGATCAGAATAAAACCAAGACAGAGTACTCTAACATTAAGAGCCCTTACACAGCGGTAGCCTTTTCTGCAATGCTGTAGCACAAAGCACGAAAGCGTCGCACAGGCGGCCTGCACCGTAGAGAACCTGCAGTGCGTGTTCGTGAGACACGGCAGCAGAAACGCAGGACTAATTTCATTATATAGATAAGCTATTGCTGTGTAGAAGTAAAACTTCGCCTCACTTGATGGTTCCCTAGTGTGCAGCCACAGTGACCACTGTCGAAAGTGTGCGGGGAGCTCCGCCCCCTAAATTTTCTCAATGGGGGCTCGCGCCCCCCTTGCCCCCCACCCCCGGTAGATACGCCCAATGGCGTCAAACTCGCGACGCTCGTCTTGCTGACACTTGCGACAGAAGCGCGCGATGTGTCCACGATATCCACAGTAGTAGTAGGTAGGTCGCGCCGGGCGCCATGGTGGATAGTACGGTTGGTTATGTGCGCTGGGAGATATCGAAGCCAGGTGGACTGGCGTCGGCTTCGGTGACATCGATTGATCGACGGCTGGGGTAACTGCGGCAACTTTCCCGTATGTTTCTAAGGGCCTAGGGACGAGAGGGTCTGTATACGCAGCACCAGGCTTAGTCGCCCTTCACGACGTCACGCAAATTGGTACTGGAGGCGGGAGAAGGGACCGCACCAGTTAAAAGCCGAGCGACTGCAGTTCTTGTATGATTACGCGGACCGTCGCGCGCAGCGAGGGATCGGCAGTAGAGTTGTTATCAGGGCTGTCCGTCTGCAACCGCACGGATTCGAGCTCGTCTAGGCGCTGGCACATTGCTAGAATATCAGCGACGGTAGTCGGGTCCTTTATGGCCAAAGCAATGAAGGCAACAGTTCCGATGCCTTGAAGTAGGTTACCTACTTTGCCCGACTCTGCCATAGAAGCGTTGACGCGTCAGCAAAGAGAGAGGACATCCTCTCTATACGAGGTATAAGACTCACCGAGCTGTTTGCGAGAGTCAAGTGTCCCCTTTGCGAGGGCGGATCGAACTGCCGGAGCACCAAACACTTGTCGTAGCTGCTCTTTGAAAGTGCTCCAGTCGGGGAAGTCAATGTAGTGGTTGGAAAGCCAAGTTTTCGCCACGCCCGTGAGGTAGAAGGAGACGTGGCGGAGCTAGTGCGGATCGTCCCAAAGGTTCGCAGCATCCACTACGTCGTGTTGGTCTAGCCAATTATCCACATATTCATTGCGAAATCCAGCGAACAGATGGGAATCGCAATGACGATCCAAGATGGAGCAGGTGCAGCAGCCATGGCCCAAATGGTACATGAAGAAGTGTCTGAGGCATTTGTTCTGCGGCATGCTAGTGAACAACTGGCACAAACGGCGACCTGAGTGAAGCTCCAGGAGGTAAAGCGGGTGAGTGGAGGACTGGGAACTGAGGGGCACCCTCCACCACTTGTGACGTAGCAGTTGACACGTCTTTATTGCGCCTTGAAGGCGTGGCGAACAACAACGGAGGCACAGAACAATCTCAAGATGTGTCCCTACAAGGGATGATGATGAAGAACACCTTGTGATCATGATCATTTACAAATAGTGAAGAAGCCTTATAAAGGCCCCCAATATGTACTGCTCCAAACGCTCCTGAATATATACCCCTCCAAACAAAATATATACTGCTCCAAGGGCCTGTGTTGCGTTTTAAATGCGAAGCATTTCTTAGCGAACCTCTGGCACTTTGAGCGTTTCTATCTACGTATCTATCTATCTATCTATCTATCTATCTATCTATCTATCTATCTATCTATCTAGCCGCCTACGTCTGGGTGCTCTCATGATCGCCTCCTTAACTTGGTGAAGACCAAAATTTGCATGGGAGGGTAAGAGGATTTGACGAATATGATTGCCGGGTCATGACATGAATAACGTTAAAATCCTGTCGCGTACGTCGTCAAACCCTTTCCACTAGACACGTGTGGCACATACCCGTTTACCACGGGCCGCGGTGTACGGGTATGCGCCACAGGTGATTGACAGTTTATATCTACCCAGGGACGGCGAGAACGGACATTGGTAACTTAAATGCTAGAGCGTTAGGAAAGCCAACAATGGCGAAGTTGTCTCAACGAATTGAATGAATGAAAATTAGGATCCCTGCAGGAATCGAACCCAAGCATTCTGCGTGGCAATCAGGTATTCTACCACTGAGCCATGCCAGGTCTATAAAGTGGTTTGGAAAAAGAGCCTACGCAGGCGTAATATCGGTGCAACGTCAACTGTGGTTGTGGTGCTTGCTAATTTTACAAGAAAGCAATAAACACTACATGATACTCCTACGATGTGTACTCCTACGATACAGGCATCATATCAGATTAACGTCTGTAGTTCCAGTGTTGGCTCCCCTTTTATAGCAGTCTAATAAACATTACGTTTGTATTCATATGATTCAGCAAGCTATATTGAAGTATTGCTCGACCCCGGAGGAATACATTAACGAAAGTTACATATGATATCCACAACACCGCACCGTAAATTGCACTTAGTCCGCAAGAACGACGCAGTGTCTACTTCATTTCTTACGAGGCTGGGCGATGGACTCATGCTGACCGAGGATGATGCCAGATTGATTGACAGCCGCTTTGTAAACTAGGCTACGTAGGCCACATAGGCCCAGGTAGTCTACGAATACGACAAACACCATCCACTGATGATGTTCCACGTAGCACTATCCAGGCCTACCAGCCTCGACGGCCTATACCTCACCAACGCGAAGGGTGGCTTCAGGTTCCTACTTGTCGCCGGCTCTGTCGACAGCCGATTTGTCGACGAAATGACCGAGGCATGAGGATGTAGATGCGGTCACTGACCAAGTCAAGGTGAAAAACACAGAGACGTTTCGGGACCCCTACGGGTTCCTTGTTCACACTAAGCAGGCAAGAGCCGTGTGTTGCTTTTTTATGTTAAAATGTGACGTAATGAACGGGTGTAGGTGTAGGAACCGAGGCATCCTAGAATTCCAACAGCTCTACTATACCACATACTTCACTACACATGGACCCCTCGTCACCACGATCAGGACCGGATCGTATAACAAATCATGACCAGCTGCTGGTGCTCACTGATCACGGTGATGACGCCCTTGTTCAAGAACTGTCAAGAACTTCTTCCACACATGCACACGAGTTCGTGAAACGTGCGTGCGTTCTCGGGACACATATGCGGCTCTTCAACATATATATGTGTACGTATAAAATTTAACCATATCTTTATCGTCATTTTGTAACGTGTCGCTCAGTAAAAAAAGTTACGCCACAGTCACCTACCCGCCGCATGCTTCGCATAACATCGACTCCCACGGTACGTGGGATCTGCCGAATTTTTTCCGTGTCTTTGTGTTTCCGTGTCTTTGTGACCATGATTATTATACACCCGTGAAGTGTCTGCAGTTGCCACTTCAGATTGGATGCTTGGATGGGGAAGTTCCAGAGGGATTGCCTCGAGATTAAGGCCTTACAATCAGGGACTGTTACATCTTGTTGTGGATTGCGATGTTGTGCTCAATGAAGAGTCAGTATGGAGTGCAAGAGTGTTTCTTTACGAACTGTTGAGAAGATTTTACTGGGACACTGAGCCATTTCATGCGTTTATATACAAGAGGGTGGATATAGTGATTCAGGGGCGTAGCCAGAAATTTTTTTCGGGGGGTTCAACCATACTTTATGTATGTTCGTGCGTGCGTTTGTATGTGTGCGTGTATATATACACAAGTAAAACTGAAAAACTTCGGGGGGGGGGGGTTGAACCACCCCCAACACCCCCCTCGCTGCTCTCACGCCTTGTGGAATCAATTTCTTGGACGGATCGTGACAGTTTTCCGAATATTTGCCATTTTTGTGGTGATAGTGCGCATGCTTTAGACATACGTGCTCTATCAATGCACCCTTTTCCCTGCCTTTCTTCTGCGTATGCGCCCCTATGTGTATAAATGCATGAAAAGGCTGCAGCATTAAAATTATGTTCTGAGATAGCGCAGTGTGTCATCCTCTTTCTTGTCCTCGTGTATTAGCGCTGGTAGCGTAACGTTGTTGCAACCAGGGTTTCAGATCCGTCTTACCGTTGCAACCAGTTGTTGCGACGTTAGAGTTGCGTGGGACCCGCACTCCATTTGGTAGCGTGACAGAGTCTCCGGGTTGAGGAACTGATGCTCGCAAGTTGAGAAACGAAACCAAACAAGTTTACTGTCACTTTTTGTACACTTAATTACATAGTGAAAAGGTAAAAGTTCAGCGACGAGCGACCTGGATGATTCTTCAACCCAGGGCTCAGGGTCCTTTTTCTCACTCAACACCGCCGTTATATCACCTCAGGCTGGCTCCTCCTCCTTGATTGTAAGCAATCAAACACATGGCACCACCCACCATGGCACCAGCCAATAACACTGTCGCTGAGGGTTCGTTGCACTCACTGTAACAACAAAGGTCCTGCGGTTAACGACACGCCTGTGGGGTCAGCCGGGAGCACAGGATACTCGGGCAAGTTCACCTGCCTCTCCCCAGAGGGGAGGAAAGGGTTTTCGGCCACTTAATGACTCCTGTCGAAATATACAGGACTGGTCGTCAACGCAACATACCAAACCGTGTCAAAGTGGCTCATTGTGAGGACGTCGCGAGCTTTGACGTCTCTCTGCTAGTTCATGGTATCTCTGCCACCCAACGGAGATCGTGCGAGGCTCTTCCCATTGTGGGGCGTCTCCCGCCGCGGGGAGTCCGTTTCTGGGATGGATGCAGGTGCGCCAGCAGTGTGAAAACGCATCGCCCGTCCACGCTCATAGTGACTGCGTCGCCACCGACGGTCAGTCATAACGCCGTCATGAAGTTGAATTGAATTGTGGAGTGGTGTTTATTCACGACAAGGTGGCGAGGATGACCAGGCAAAAAAGCTGCATTGAGCAGCTTGAGGGGAACCTCAAGCTGCTGGGCAGCTTCACAGCGGTCAAGCAAACACACGGCATACATAATGAGTGGACTAACTATAGCAGAAAAACAGTAAACATCCATGGTCGGAATAAATAAACAAGCTTATTGTCGAAAGATTTGAAAAAAAGGGGAAGAAAATAGGCCAAGTGCTAAGGACAGAGAAAAAAAACAAATGAACACATGGCAGCACAAGCAATCACACAAATACGTCGCGTAGCTCTTTAAGCGACAGAGCTGATACACTGAGACCATTTTCTTTGTATAATTGATTTAGAACAGTGGGTAAACAAACTGTAGCATTTGGTCACCGTATTTAGTTCTGTCTTTGTTAACGATCCAAGCTTCTGAATGACGAACTTTATAAAAAGAATTATGTTGCTGTAAGGATGTCAATTTTGTTAAAGCGTTACCATTATTAATTTTTTTCATTCTATACATGCGACAAAGCCTATATGTGTACAAAGATTCAATTCTCATAGTTCTAAGCTTTGTACATAAAGGAGCAGTATGCCAAAGATATTGCAACGCAAAGAAAAGAATACAATTTAGGAATATGCAAGACCTATCGCCTCGTCTTTTGCAGTGGTTTCATTGGCACCACCGTGCCTTTTCACTTGTGGGCACGGGAACAGTGCCGTTGGCATGGCTTTCAACCGCTATGTTTTGACTTCACAGGTTGGTGCTGCTTTTTTCCCTGTACACTACGACAAGCGACAATCCGTGTTTGCTTTTTTTCCTGTGCCCAAGAGTGTTATGTGAAACCGCTTGTGAGTATTTTTTATGGCATTTCTTCTGCTGTGCTTGGAGGACGTTGAATCAAGCTCTGGCCCTAAAAGACATGCATACGCGTTCTCTGCAAGCGTCAAAATTCCAAACTGAGATGAAACTGAGATGTTAAGGCCATGCGATCTGGACAAAAGCCGCTTGAATCGAAAATCTCTCGTAATATGAAAACACTGGACGTATTAGAGGGAAAGTCGCTAAATTTGGATGAGGTCACCTTCAGAGTTTCTAGCATGGAAAAACTATTGATGAAGTTAACGGTCAGAACAGCTTTTTGGAAGCTCTTCTAAATGAGCTGGAAAACCGATCGCGCCGTGACAACTTAATTTTCCACGGCCTCCCTGATAGCAGTGAGACATGGCAAGAAACAGAGGCGCATATAGGAAGAGTAATGAAGAGCATTACCGACACAGTTCCGTCAGACGAAATACAACATGCACACCGCCTTGGCTCATTCACACCTAATAATTCCCGTCGTGTTATAGCAAGTTTACCAGCTTTAAAACAAACGAAAAACTTCTGTCTCTGCGCAGTCAATTTAAGCAAGAATACACTAGTATAAGCGAGGACTTCCCGATCGTTACACGTACCGCACGAAAAAAACTGGTAGCTTTCGGTAAGAGCCAGGCATCTTCCGAACGCTTCAAGCTACGTTACGACAAATTAATCCTGAACAGAAAATGGTACGCGTACAACGTCAGTACTGATCAAATTCGAGACATTCAGGAGCATAGTGATAGTCTACAGCGTTCATTCCCAGTTCCGTCACGTTCTTCTAACTAGCGGTGTGAGAGGGACAGTAGCTCAATTTCTTTTTCCCTAGTTTCAGTTTTTTATTCTAACGTCAGAAGTGCCTGTAGCAAACACGATGCTTTATCAGCCGCAACTGACACATATTCTGCGAAAATCATTGCGCTTACTGAAACATGGTTACCTGTGCATGTCACGGACCCTGAAGGGTTCAATAGTGCCATGCAATTTCGTGTTTATCGCGGTAACCGTATTTTGCGTAGAGGAGGTGGCGTCCTTTTGGCTATTTCCAATTACATTCCATGCTCTATTATCTGTACTAGAGCACTGCACAGGCTCGGGCCTACCCGAAAACCCGGGTACGGCCCGGCCCGTGGACCGGGTAAAGTAGTTTTTACGGCGGGCCCGGGCCGGGCACGGCTTTGAGGTGGCGGGCTCGGGTCGGGCCGGGCTTGGACTTTGCTCCGTTCTTAAAGGGTCACTAAAGTGAAACATTGATTCGGTTTAGATCAATAAAGTGTACTCTGAGAACCCGAACGTCATGAATTTCGCCATCAACGAGTTTATTAATAATGGAGAAAATCAAGGTCAAAGTTCCAGCTTGTAATTTCGAGCTGAAATTTCCGCATGGATTTTAAACTGTACACGTCGTGTTTTGGGGAACTTGGCTCAATGAAATTTCCAGAAACTTGGTGTGTTAAGCCTGTTAAGGCCCCTCAGAGGTCAATGTACTTCATTGTTACCTACTATAAACTACTTTGCGCCAAGTAGATGCCGTAACAATCTATGACGTCACGGCGTTTGCTGCGTGAATTTCAAGTTGGCGTCGTTACCTGCATATTCCTGCGAGTTTTCTCTCTTACCAAGAGTCTTGTAGCGTGGAGCGTGGTGCTTTTGGAATGGTAAATGTGTAATTTACTGACAACAGAAAAATCGTTTTTTCCGCATACGCTGTGCATACATATAAGTCCCACATTTTATCTCGAAAGAACGCTTTTTTTATGTGGGGTAAGCTATTTGGACAAGTTTTATGAGGGATAAGTACTGAACTGCTTTTGCTTCTTGCATATGGGCTACTTGATTTATCTCAAACGGGTGAGCTAAAAGTATATAGACCAGGCGCTTATATGTAACATCTCGCTATTCCGTGTTTTATTTGCTTTAGTTATTATTGTATATTCCCAATGTTACTCTGTAATCGCAGTAATAAATGAAGTATAATAAGTTTATACCTACCAGATGTCATCGCAAGAGCGATCACAGAGCTCCAAAGCGGGGAAACGTTGTTGAAAGTTAGAGCCCCTCTCTAGAACGAAAGGACTGCACGGGGTCTTGATACATGGAATCCCTGTCAAGGCACATTCTTTTTCTGTGACCCTGTGACGGCTCCCAGTGGTCATGTGGCGCGAGATGGACATGCACAGCCTGCTTTGTGTGACACACTGCTAACATCTGAGCTTTCGTCTTGTTCCGCCATATCAGGGGTCTCAAGCTCACCTCAGCTAACGGGCGGCTTTCACGAAAGCTTACTCCCGCAAGGGCTAGGGCAATGACGAAGGTAGGAGCGTGGGAGGGGAGAGCAGGTTTCAAAGCAACCTTCATTTCACAGTAGACCTTTCTCATATCTCATTACGCGATCATTTCTGAAGGGCATTTGGCGGCAGGAGTACGACAACATATCGATACCCATTGTTGCAAAAAAAGTCCCAGTTTCACCAGAAGGGCGTAGCAATGAATGCGATAGCAACAAATTGTAGTGTTGCACGAAGTGACGCTGGCAGCTAACTGTTTTTCATCCAATCTCACGTAACTACAAAACGCTGGTGTAAGAAAATACGGCTGAGTTCATCGCCCCCGCTCGCGCGCTTTTACCCGCGGTAGAACGAACAATGCGCGGGGGGATCTTATCAATTTGGATTTCATACCGCAAGGACATGACGGCGACGGCAACGGCGACGGCAAAACCACGTCGAGGCTGTCCATATAATTGCTATCGCAATAATAGTGCGCAACGGAGGTACTTAGAGCGCACCAGGCTCTATCGAAGAGGAAACCGAGGGGCATCGAGGGCACGTGCACGTGGCCGGCGCAGCAGTTCGCCTTTAGTATTGCCATTAAACGAACGTCTCTCTTTCACGTCTGGGGAACCAGTCATTTTGTGTCACCCATAAGGACTAAAATCTGGACGCCGATTCTGAAATATAGCTTTCGTTTCATGCTTATGTATCAACACACGGTGACCGCAGGGGGTGCCTCACGAAAAACATGCTTTCGATATGTGATGCCTGTGTATCTCAAGAACATGCTTACAAAGAAAAAGAATGGGATGAAGACAGTCATGCGGGGGCGGAGGGCCGCTAGCGAGAGGTTCGCGAGCCGCGTGTTTGAGGCCCTCTATAGTGCGCTATATAGTGCGATAGCTACATGATACTGCCGCAACAGCGTTGGAATGTGCAGGAATAGAATAGATCCATTATACAAGGCGTGGGGTGAAGTATATTCGCTTGACGAAATATCTGGCTTGAAAAAGGACAATGACAGATTCCGTGCCGGTTGATCTGCCTAGAGCACTGCACGGGCCGGATTTTACGGCCCGGGCCCGGCCCGGGCCCGCTTTATTAAGCCCGAGCCCAGCCTGGACCCGTGGTTCCAAGCGCGGGCCCGGCCCGGGCCCGGGCGTACATGACCTAGAGTCACTGGAAAAATTTCAGAGTATCGCATCTGTTTTCCGGGCGCCGCCGCCGACGCGATTGGCTTACTCGCATCACGTGACCTCTCGCCGCCATATCCCTTCCAAGCGCTTTGGGCGCAGGCATGTTCAATGCAGAGCGTGGCCGGACATTTAGCAGTACCACGGTCCCCAGAAGTACTTCGTCGCTTTTTTAAACGCGTCATGCAGACAGGGGCGTAAGCAGACATTTTTTTCGGGGGGTTCGGGGGGGGGGGGGCACCGGCCCGGTGTGCCACCCCCTGGCTACGCCACTGCATGCAGATGCCAGAAGAGAGTAGCTCACCATCAATCGAACGTTACTGGTGAGCTACTCTGGGAATCTCGTTTGCCGTGTGGGAAAAATTATTGTCAAAGAGCGCCGTTCTACGTGGCTGCATAGTTGCCCTGAACCAATTCGCCCCCCTCGAATAACACTCCTTCCTGCAGTGAACTACACTAACTTTGTTGGAAAAGATCTTATGCGACAGGATACTTCTCCTTTTCGGTTCGCTATGGTCAGCGATATTGAAAACTACATACCTTTCTATTTGCTCGGCTGTTTATATCTCGATCTGTTGAACAGATTACGCATGCTATCCGAGTTATAAGCGTGTCACGCACGAGAGCGAAATCGAAGATTTATTAAAATAATAACTGTTTACTGGTATACCTTGAAGGCAATTGTGGCATGATCTTTGGCACTGCACAAAACAGAAGCGTGGAACTCTGTTGATAAACTTGGTATAAGGCAATGTTATCAAGCGTATTTTTACATTTGTTGCAAAAAAATGCCGCTAATGCTGCATTGCATCGCGCGTACCCTTAAAATACTGTATAGTTGGTGAGAAATGGTCACAGCAAAAACAAAAAAAAAAGAAAAGCAGATCCCACGCATTGAGGGAATCGATTTTATGCGAGCCCTAGGTCTATATACATACTGTGTTGCAGTAGCATGCGCTTTAAAAATTCCGGGATGTGCTATTTCTGATCAAAAGAACATAAAGCACCGTGCCGAGGAAGTTTTAATAAGAGTGCATTATGAAAAAAAAAAGTGCAGCAGTGCAGAAATTGAACCCCAGCTGTTTATGCGCTGGCAACGCCAAAAAAAAAAAAAGAACTGTTTGTCGGAACACAGCAAAATATTTGCAAATTCATTGCAACGTTGGGAATATTAAGGAGACAAGAAATAGGAAACGAAACAATTAAGTAGTGATGTCAATAATTTTTGCTGGCCTATTTTCTACGTATCGTAAGATGAGATACACCTTACCTACCGCACGCCGATTCGCCCATGCGTTCGCTGGCGTTCCGAATCAAGACGTCGTGCACAACTTCCAATTACCGTACACGCACAACTTCTATTACACATGTCAACCAGTTGAACGGCAAGCACGGTGCGCAAGCAAGCTATGCGTCAGCAATCAGTCGAAGGACGCAATGTTGAATGTTCCTGATGCTCGATAACGTTATCGAGTGCAGTGAACCTGAACACCGACTGCAAAGCTAGCGCAAACAGTCAAGATTCACCAAATGTCGAAATAAATGGCATCTCGCACGATGTCACTGCGCTAATGCAACTATGTTTACAGATCCGGACCTAGCGAACACGCCCGGGCGTGACACGAAACGAGACCGATGAAGCCATGAAGAGAGTTCGCGAGCACATGGCAACATTCGCCGTACGTTTCATTAGTTACAACGCTCACCGCGCAGTCGATCCATACCTGTCGATGACTCGAAATCACTTCTAATATCCTCTTAAAGAAACACACACACATAATGCCGTTCTGCCGAGCATAACACGGCACTGAGGCTAAAAGATCGGTCACTTCTCAACACACGCTAGCAATGCGCCGGACTGTCTGGAAGGGACATGGCCGCCGCCACCCAATGTTGCCCGCGTGCAGCCTACCTTTGCGGTACTCTGATGACCAAAGCCAGCCCGAGCCCGGCCCCGGCCCGTGGTTCCAAGCCCGGGCCCGGCCCGGGCCCGGGCGTACTTGACCGTACCCAGCTCGAGCCCGGCCCGGGCCGTCGTTCCAAGCCCGGGCATGGCCCGGGCCCGGGCGTTCATTACTAAACTAATCCAGGGCGCGCTTGTTCATGACCAGACAGGACCCGGGCCCGCTAGAGGATATTAGTTGTTGATGATAATTATTAATGATGCCGTGCGCTTTGTAGCAGGCGTTCGGACGGAAAATCCGGTGTGTACATGCATAGAAATGTTGCTTGACATGCGGTGGTAGCTAAGCGGTTAATCTGTTGCGCTGTTAAGTCCTAGGACGCGGGTGCGATTACCGCGGCCACGGCGGCCGCAATTTGATGGGGGCGAAATGCAAGAACACCCGTCTATATACTTATCTTTAGGTGCACGTTAGAGAACTCAAGGTGGTCGAAATTAATCCGGTGCCACTACGGCGTGCCTCGTAATCATATCGTGGTTTTCGCACGTAATACCAAGGAATATAAATGAAATGTACCGTATGTGTCAACCTAGGATAAAAGACCGAAATCTTTATTCCTCCCATGGGAACAACCGTGATCTGGCCCATTGTTAGTGCTGTTAATATATATATATATATATATATATATATATATATATATATATATATATATATATATATATATATATATATATATATATATATATATATATATATATATATATATATATATATACGTGATCTGACGTGTTAAGGAAACCCACCACGATGTACTTGTTACTTTGACAAAGTCTGGTCCAGCAGACGAAACGTTAGTGAAAATACACAGTGCCAATCTATATCTATACTGGTGAAGAAAAAAATAGCACTTCAACTGTTTTTCTATTTTTATTGCTAAGCTTTGCTAAGAGCCAGCTCTTTGCACGTGTGACTTCAGCTTGGCACAGTATACCTTAGACCATGCAATGCATAACGTTCGCGTGTGCTCGAAGGCCCGACTTACCGAGTCCGGCCCGGCCCGCAGCCTCAAGCCCGGGCCCGGCCCGGGCCCGGCTCAGGCCCGCGGCTTCAAGCCCGCGCCTGGCCCGGGCCCGCGCTTTCACGCCCGAGCCCAGCCCGGGCCCGCCGAAAAACGCTTCGGACGGCCCGGCCCGGGCCCGTGCAGTGCTCTAGATCTGCCCTTACCTCGAACCATACGTATCCAATGAGTAAGCTTCGAGAAGCTTAGTCGCGCCTTTATTACCAAACTCGAACGAACCCCCGAAAACATATCGAAATCGCTTCATCCACCTCCTGCCAGTCCTAACCGCGTAGTCCAATGGCCACCTTCTACCGGTACAACATCGCTGGGAAGGCATAAGCTCTTGCGAACTGCACTCTCCTACTTCTACGTCCCCCTTTCCCCCTTCGTGTTTCTGTCGATGGCTGAAGCGATAGCCGTCCCCCCCCTCTTTTACCCCTCTCCCTGCTTACTATACTCCGGGACAACTTTCTGTGGCAATGAAAGGAAAGCTGGAGAGCCACAATGCATGTATCCTACCGCTAATGACTGTAGTCCCACAATTGCGTCCGCATTTTCTCCGTGAGATATATAAAATACTCCTTCATTTTCTACAGCTCCAAACCCATGAAATTTCTTTTGATAAAGTTGTATCCTCCATTTTCTACATGTAGCTTTTTGAGACGGAACACAGCGCACACAAGCCAGATATTTGAATTTCTTTTACTTTATACGTTGTCACTTTGCGTTTTTGCGTGCGTGGAACAGTCGCGCCTTTTACCCCTACCTTGATGGATGCAACGCTATCCATCACTTTCCACGGTGTTACGAGACGCGCGCCAAACCGGACTACTTCGCGTAGCAGTACTTGTGCAGACGCTCCGCCCCCGTAGCTTTCCCTTCATTGCCACAGAAAGTTGTCCCCGAGTATAGGTGAAGCTATAAAAATTCACACCATATCCACGGGTGAATGATGAAGAGCTTGGGCGAAGCTCCTGAAGCAATCATGGTTACACCGTGAAATCTTCGGTGGTTTCGCCCAGTAGTAATCAAAGCGATAGCCCAGTACATCATCAAAGACATGACAAACACTGTATATATTTGTAGCGAGAGAGAGAGAGAGAGAGACGTCAAGGCGGCCGACGTGGCAGTCTCGCCGCTTTATTCGAAGGCCCTGGTACAAGCAGAGCGGCAGCGGCTGCCGGCGTCCAGCCCCCAGGAGCGTGAGCACGTTCTTAACTGCTCGCGCCTCGATCGCTAGGCATGAGCTGCGCGAGAGGCGCGGCGCGTAAATGGTAAAACGATGATGATGATCGTGAGCGATGATGATGATGATGCCGCTACAGATTACTCCCCCCCCGCAGAAATGAAGCCGAAATGAAAAACTATGGGGGCGTATATACAAGGCTGGTGACGCGAGACAAAATGTCCGTGGGCAGTCTAGGTCGTCAACGGTGAAGGACTGTCGGGAACCATTGGGTCTCTGGCGGGCGGCTCTGGGAGAAGCGTAGAGGGCGGGGGTCGCAACGAATGGACGCTGTAGGCAGGAGCGAATGCACCCGAGGCCGTACACGTCGGAGCCGAACCAACAAAAATGGCTGGAGGCGATGACAGACGCTACACCGGCAAGATCGGCGAAGGGAACCACTGCGCGCACTCGGTGCGCGTTGTCTTCGGCGCGAGACGAAACGCCGTCGTGTACGGTGGGCGTGAGCAGAATGCGGCAGCTTGCGACGGAATTGGGGGCTCAGCGCGGAGGATTGCGCTGGGGCACATCGAAGGCGCCGGCATGCATGCGGCCCTGCACAGGTTCTGGCATGTCGTGTCGTAAGACACCCAAAACGTCGTAGCATTGTGCGCTGTACGCCTGTGGTGCGATAGGTCATCGTCGGTGCCGTGATCAGCGCGCTTGGATGGTGCTCAGATGTCGTGTGGGCGGCGTCGTGTGTCAAAAGCTCCCTAGGAAACCCGTGGTGCAACCGAGCAAGCGTAGTCTCTGCAGGTTCTGACGGTGCAGCTGCGCTCGGTGAAGCATCTACGGTAGACGGCACATGAGGGCCCGTGCGCAGGTCGGAATACTGCACGTCTGCCGTCGTGGCAGGCGTGACATTTGCATGCGGTGCTGCCTTTGATGAAACAGGCATGTCATCCTCAGGCGATTCCGTCATCGTTGCCGCGTCCCGCATGTTCGGCCGAAGTTGGTGAGGGGCACGCACTGCTGCTGCGGGAGACGTCGAGGGCGATGCGGATCGCTGCTGGCAAGAAACGCAGAGCTCTGAGGTCGATGGAAGGTCACACTCGGGTATCGTCGACGGCGAAACCTCCGCGAGCGAGGGGCACACAGCGGGCGAGAGGTTGTCCGTGTCAGCTTGCAGGTCGTGCGTCAAGGTAACCAGCGTGGAAGCTGAGGTCAGGAACGTGTCGTGAGCCGGCGAGGACAGGGACGACGGGCGGATGGCCGGCATGCCTGATGGACCGTCGGCCGAGGGCCTCGAAGAAACGCACCTCGTGGCGGACTGGTCGATGGCAGCAGAAACGTCGTCGGGCTGGTTGTCCGGCGCGGGAACCGCTGCGCTGGTGGCCGGACGAGAGGTTGAAAGAGACGTAGCCGGGGAAGGTAGGTCGCGGTCATGGGAGGGCTGTGGACCGGGTAGTACCGCTCGCGTTTCGGAAGGGGAAACCCGGAACTCACGGGTCCCCGGTAGCGGGCGGTACGTCTCGCCGTAGCGGGCCAGCACCGCAGCGCAGAGGTCGTCATATGGCTGCGGGCTGGATGTCGACGCGGCGGACAGATGACGCAGCTCAGCTGGGAGGGCGTCAAGCAGGATGTCGTGCATCAGTGGCTGTGCGGTGACGCCATTCACCGCGAGGCAGGCGTCGAGCTGCATAAACCACGCTCGGGGGCAGGCCGGGTGAAACGGCGGAACTGCAGGGCAGAGTCGTGGAAGCATGCCAGGGGGCCGCTCGGCGAAGGGCGTGTTCTCCGGGTCGCCAATTGTAGCGAGAGAGAGAGAGAGACGTCAAGGCGGCCGACGTGGCCGTGCCGAAGTCTCGCCACTTTATTCGAAGGCCCTGGTACAAGCAGAGCGGCAGCGGCTGCCGGCGTCCAGCCCCCAGGAGCGTGAGCACGTTCTTAACTGCTCGCGCCTCGAGCGCTAGGCATGAGCTGCGCGAGAGGCGCGGCGCGTAAATGGTAAAACGACGATGATGATGATCGTGAGCGATGATGATGATGCCGCTACATATTTATACAAGAAATTTTATTAATCGTAAGTGGTAGCTAGACGTGGCTTCCGTTCCCCCTTCATAATAACGGCTTTATGGTCTGTGAAGTGTTGGATCGGTGATGGGTCGTAGTGGGATGTTTGCAAAGACGAAGTAGTGGGCAGTTTGCAAATGTGGCTTCCGTTCCCCCTTCATTATAAGGGCTTTATGGTCGGTGAAGTAATGGATCGGTGATAGATCGTAGTGGGATGTTTGCAAAGACGAAGTAGTGGGCAGTTTGCGAAGGATCGGTGATGGGTCGTAGTGGGATGTTTGCAAAGACGAAGTAGTGGGCAGTTTGCAAAGGTGGCTTCCGTTCCCCCTTCATTATAACGGCTTTATGGTCGGTGAAGTAATGCATCGGTGATGGATCGTAGTGGGATGTTTGCAAAGACGAAGTAGTGGGCAGTTTGCAAAGGTGGTTACGCCGAACAACGGAGACGTGACAAGGTTAGACTAAGAGGAGTTTCGCCCCTAAAAAAAGCTTGCGCAATACAATAAAGGCTCATGGTTGGCCTAGTCTTCGGTTGTCTGCGTATGCTTGCCGGGGCTGAGCCACCTGCTATGTAACAGTGGCAACGAGTTCGGTTTTCGCTACCCACGGTACCTGACGGGTTACGAAAGTCCTGGCGTCAGACGAACGAGGAACGACCACGATGGCCTCCCTGCATTTGCCGGATTACGACGAAACGAAAGTGGAAGCCTTACCTCGTCAGAGCAGAAGCGTATTTCGAGGCGAACAGCGTAACGGACCCGGCTAAGAAGACAGCACTACTAGTTTCGGCCTTGTGTAGCAAGACGGTCGAGGTGCTAGCCGCCAAGGTAGCCCCACGTGCACCAAATGCACTGACGTACAAGGAAGTCGTTTAGAGTTGAATGAATATTATGACCCTAAGAAGCACGAGATAACGGAAAGCTACAAGTTCTTCAATCGCTCACAACTTCCAGGCGAAAGCGTTAGCGCGTTTCTCGTTGCTATTCGCCGAATAGCAAACAACTGCAATTTCGGCACGCCTCTTGACCGCATGCTTCGGGATCGCATTGTCTGCAGCACTGATCTCCACTAGGAGGAGCTGGATGGCGCATCGAGCACGCGGGCGTGAAGCCACCGGAAGCCGCCGTTTTTTGTCCCGGAAGAGAGTGTTTCTGTTCTTTTTTAAAGAAAAACCTGCCTGTAGCGTAGTAAACTACGAATCGACCGGAAAAGTCATCAGGGACGACATTTCACGCGTAAATACCTCAAAGTTGCATTCCTTTTTACGCATTTTGTACGTTGCAGCACTCAGCCATATTCGGATGGTGTCGGCACGACGTCTGTCATCTCTCGTGTAGCGTTGGTCGGCATCTAAAGTGAGGCGTAATCGCAGAGTTCGAAAAAATAAAAAATAAAAACGACCATAACAACAGCTGCCACCCGATAATATTTGAATTGCGCGACTGAGACGGACAGAAGACGCCAGCTTCCGGGACAAACAGGGGAGCTTCCAGTGGCTTCACAAGCGCCCGCCTCGCAGAGCGGGGATGCTTCGTCCAGCCTTTTTAATGGAGGTCAGTGGTCTGCAGCGTACGCTCCGTGGCATCAGAGTCATTCAAATCTCTTTGTGGTCACGAAACTGCGCCGTCACGCTATGGGCGAGCTTCATACGCTGCTCGAAAACGCCGCAACGCGCCGCCGCTGCACCACAGAGGCGATCGTCTGCGCTGACCGCGTATGGAAATTCTCGCGCAGTGCGAGAGAAGCTGCTGGATATATGTTTAAGTTAGCGTAAACGTTGTCTCATGACTGGGATGCCTAACAGATGTTGCGTGCCGGGGTGCCGTTCCGGCTACAAGGGAGCCACAATGTTGTCGTTGTTTTCTTTACCATTAGACAAGCAGCAGCGCGAGAAAGGGAAGCGGGCCATACCGCGGCAGAAAATTGGCGATTTTAATTTTGAGTCCAAGTATACACGTGTATGTGTGAACCATTTCGACGCCTCGGACATTCTCACTGCGTATATGACTTTAACATCAACGGCGACTCCGTGTCCCTGAAACGCGACAAACCAACGCTGAAGGCTTACGCCGTTCCAAGGATTTTTGAAGGAGGTCCTTCGTATCTCACGAAGCGCAAACCTCGATCTCGCTCATCGACAATGCGACCACCATGCAAACGACCACGTGAGTCGTCCTGTGAAGAGCTCCGAGCATCACGGACGCCCTGTTAATACCACATCGTAGCCACACGAATGGGCGTGGAACAGCTCGTATTACAACTCACACCGCTGTCACTTTGCTGCGAATGCACTGTTATGATCGGCCTGCCTGGCTTGGCGCCGCTTTGACGCATGAGACGTTGCGGCTAAGACTACCCTGATTTCTTCCGGGTCAGCGGTTCCAGAGATGCACCAAGAGCGGCGACAACACGAAAGTCGTTCGTCTAATTATCTCAGGTTGTCTGCGCCCCTCGTAAAACCCTTTGGGCGCGCCTGACCGACTGACAGATTAGGAAGAGTTGTTGGCCGTCGAGGCGGCTTGCTTTGTCGTCAAGGTGCCCCGGACAAAGGGCCCAGCGTCTGGGAACCGTCTGCGGATGCATTTCCCACGTTCTCCGTGGCGCCTTGGCGCCGCTGTTTCCACAATTCGTGGTCTGCCAGGCGCCGCATACCCATCACTGCAACAGACTACGAAATTGACTTCCACGTAAGACTCAACGTCTTCGTGCTGTGCCGTGTAGTGCGCGGTGGGCAGTGTTTTTCCCTCGCCATGGGACGAACTGGACCTGCCTCTTTCTCCTTTCGTGGGTTGGGAAGGAGGCGGCGTTTCACCTTCCCCTTTTGGGGGCGGAGGTGAAGATGGAAATTTTCATTGGACTGTCCTGGCCTCCAATGTTTTTTCCTACAGGGAACCCTGGGAAGGCCAGGACATAAACCGCGAGCGCCGATGCGCTACCGACAGGCTCTCACAAGTTCTCTCAAGCTCTCACAAGCTCCGAGAAGCTCCCAGAAGCTCGAGAGCTTCCATGATGCTAACCCCATCATGTAGCAACACGCTACCTGTAAATAATGTAATAAACGTCAACTGTTAACAGCTCCGGGCTCCTCTCCTCGACATCTCCCCAGGACTCTGGCTGGCTCCGGTCCTCTGGGCAGAACCCTGATTACATCAGCACGGTGTTTATTTTGACGGAAATGTTAAAAAGCTGTACCTATCGTAGTGTTGAGACGAAAGAAGCTTGTGAGGCCGCAGCGGCCACATCTTGATGGGGTCATCTAAAAGGACCCTAGGTGGCAAAAATCATTCAGAAATTCCCCGCTATGGCGTTCGTAATTATAACTTCATATTCTTTTGTTAATCCCCGAATGCTCGTATTTTTTCGGCTGATACCGCCGCGAGCTGCATGTCGTGAGCTGAAGGAAAGAAGTTTACTTTTAACGGCTAGTTTTTCTTTGTTAGACACAATATTAATGAAAACTAACAGACAGTAATACCAACGAAATTATAGGGGATGTTATTTGTAATAATTGGGATATAAATTTGAAGAAAGTAAAGTGGACGAAAAGATAACTTGCCGCCGGCAGGGACCGAACCTGCGACCTTCGAGTAACGCATCCGATGCTGGTTTTTTTTTCCTCCTGGGTGCACATTTTGAAACAGAAACCGCGTTCAGCAATGTACTTATGCATGCCGAGTGCTAAAAGTAAAAACGTGAAAGCAAAGCGACCGGTTTCGCAAGTTTAGAAAGTGAAAACAACGAGGCTGTCCCACACACAACCCCAGCGATAGCAGCGTTCGCATCGCCTCTCAAGCGCAGCTGCGCCTCTGGCGGCGGCCGCTGGCTCCATATCAAACTGACGCGGCAGTTTCGTGACCATAAGAAGCATTGAATGACTCTGGTGGCACTGAGGAAACAGATGTTGGCAAAAAAAACCCGCATTTCCCCGAAGGGGAGTATGAGGAAGTGCGAAGCACGGGCTGATGCTATGAGGCGGCGCGCACGACTAAACTGCAGAGCCGAGCGAAGGAGACGGCAGCGAGAGAGCACGCGCCAGCCGACCCACGGAGGTCTGGCCGTTTTTAAGTGCAAAGCACTTTCACTGATGATGATGATCTGTCTTCCGAACTCGTTCCAAAGAACCCGCAACGCGTTCAACTTGTTGGCGGCGTTGCGCACGCCCGAGATGGGGCTCAGGTTGTTGTCGAACCACAGTCGATCGCACACCGCGCAGCTATATCCGAAGCTGCGGTCCAGGAAGTCTCGCTTGAAGCGCGCGTCCGGCCAATCGAATTCGAGGGCCCGTGCTCGCTCGCGCATCGCGCGTCCCCGCGCCAGATCGGCTTCGGGGTGCTCGGCTCGCTTCGCACGCTTTCGTTCGGCGTCTCGCCGCCGGCCTGCATCACCACAGGCAATGCGCGGGGCGCGCGCAGCCACGGAGCGGAGGGCGGAGCGCGCGCAGTCACGTGGGGCGTGACGTCGCTGCGCCGTTGCTACAGACGCTCCTCTCCTCTGCTCGCGCCGTTGCTATGGGACGGCGGACACAGGGTCGCTTATAAAGTGCATTCGCACTTAAAAGGATCTAACTCTAGGAGAGGCCGAAGCATTGGCACTTTCTGTCGAAGCAGCTGAAAATGGTACCGAAAGAATGACCTCAGAAGCAACGCCCTTGCTTAAGCTACGCGCGTCCGAGGCCAACACTGTTAAAACTTCGCCTATTCGTGACGCGGCACAGCATTGTGATAGATGCGGAAGTGGCAAACACGGTGGCAACAGCTGTCGCTGGATCAGAGGAAGGTGTTATCGCTGCGGACGTCATGGGCATCTCGCAAAGATGTGCCACAGCACCGCCAGTAAGGGCCGCGTCGCAACGCATGCGGAGGAGGGAAAAGCTTTGACTCTCGAAGAAGCCGTAATTGAAGACGACGATAATGAAGAGACACATATATGGGCCTTACTTTCTGCACGAAAAAGCCTCCTCGAGCCGCCGATAAGGCGCAGTTTTTCATGGAGTGGTGTACAACTTAGAATAGAAGCAGATACTGGCTCGCCTGTCACAGTAGGTTCCAGAAATGTGTTTGACAAGCATCGCGAACAGTGGTCAGCGCTTAAACCTTCTCATGTCAAGTTGTCTTGCTATGTTGGACCACTCCCAGTGATGGGGGAATTGCAACTTTGTGTGCAATACAAGGCCGTCTCTGTTGCACATAACAAAGCAGAAAACTGGGCGAGTTGGTATGTATTCATCGTCACTGGATAGCGCGCACTTACAACGGGGACAAAGGGAGAAGAACACGACAACACAAGCGCTAACATTCAACTAAAACTTTTAGTTGAATGTTAGCGCTTGTGTTGTCGTGTTCTTCTCCCTTTGTCCCCGTTGTAAGTGCGCGCTATCCGTCTCTGGTAACTGCCGTCTTGTGGTACTCGAATGCTCGGGACCTAATTTGTGTGGCCGGGACCCGATTTCCTGGAAAATGGAACCCCCACAGAGCGGGGGTTCCAGTTTTGCAGCCGTCGGCACAAGACTTGCTGCACTCAACGCCACAACCCACTGGGGCAGTTCACAACATTGTCGGCGACTACTAAGACGTCTTCTCGAAGGATCTCGGCCTGATCAAGGGGGCTCCAGCCATATTGCAGCTGAAAGAGGGAGCCGTGCCGAAATTCTGTAGGGCAAGATCCATACGTTACGCTCTAAGGGACAGGGTGACGCAAGAGCTGGACCGGCTGGTAGCCATCGGTGTACTTTCACCAGTCCAACATTCCGATTGGGCCACTCCCATCGTGCCGGTACTTAAGAAAGACGGGACTGTCATACTTTGTGGCGACTTCAAAGCCACCCTAAATCCAGCCTGTACAGTTGAGCAGTACCCTCTCCCAGTGATTGAAGGTATCTCTAAACGGCGGGAGTATCTTAGCATTCTTGATTTGCGAGATGCCTATAATCAAGTTCCTTTGGATGAAGCCGCAAGGAATCTCTGCGTCATTAACACGCACAGAGGCTTGTTTTCGTATAATAGGCTTCCCTTCGGAATATCCTCTGCTCCGGCTATTTTAAGGGCGAAGCTCCTTATAGCGGCACCCGTTCGTCCCTCGTAGCGTAGTATGTAACCAGTCTTACGCTTTGACCTGCAAGGTGGTGCCGGTGGGAGATTTTTCCTGTGCGTTGTTGAACAATAAAAAATTCGCAGCGTTAGCTAAAAGCCGACTTCTTCTGTCTCTCATTCCCATTAGCAGCCATTCTTTACCTCCAAGGTAGTGCCTGGTGAGATTTCTCCTGTGCGTGATTAAACAATAAAAATTTTGTTCAAAACGCCGTTGATTGATGGAATAAACCAACGAAAGACGCCAGATGTTTTGTAAAAGCAAAACGAAAGAACGCCAGATGTTTCTAAAGCAAAACGAAAAGACGCCAGCTGCTTAACGAAAGACGCCAGATGTTTTCTAAGCAATGGTTTTCTAAACAATGAAAATTCACAGCGTACATGTAAAATTAAAGTGCGCTGCAAGTCGTCATAACTCATCGAACCTTTAGTATAAACGCGCCCGATCTCACGTCGGTGATGATGTACTGGGCAGAATTCACGGAAGATTCACGGTTTACCGATGAACCTCCGCAGCTTCGCCCACTCATCATCATTCACTCCGTGGATATGCTGTGATTTTTTTCAAAGAAAAATGGATGCAATACTGCCAGGGTTGCCAGGCGTCCAGGCATATCTTGATGATGTACTGGTTTCAGAGGCTCGTGGCGATGGGAGTGAACGCCTGAAGGGTGTGTTGCAACGGTTCCGTGAACACGAAGTTAAGCTAAGCTACGATAAGTGCAGCTTTAGAGAGCCTTCTGTCACATATCTCGGCCATCGGATAGACAGAGATGGTCTTCATCCCACAGAGAAAAATTTGGAAGCTATCGATCAGGCGCCGCCTCCAGAGAACGTCGCGGAGTTGCGTTCCCTTTTTAAGAATGCTGACGTTTTATGCCATATTTCTGCCGTATATGTCCACAGTACTTTCTCCGCTCAACAAACGTTTGGAGAAGGGCACAGTACGGCAGTGGAGACGGCATCAAGAAGCTGCCTTTGAGAAGGCAGAAGACAGCCTAATGCAAGCTCAGCTTCTTGTTCATTTTGACCAGTCGAAAGGGTTGAAGCTCGAATGTGATCCTTCCCCGTACGGTGTGGGCGCGGCGCTTTTTCACACAATTTACGGCATGCCAAAACCCATAGTGTTCCAGTCCCGTACACTGACGGCCGCCAAAAAAAATGACTCCCAGCTGGAAAGAGAGGCCCTGGCTTTAGTGTTTGGCGTCACTAAGTTTCGGGATTACCTTCTAGGTTGCCAATTCACTCTCGTGATGGACCACCAGCCCCTCTTGAGCTTGCTGCAATCCGACCGCCCGACGCCACCCCTGGCTGCAGCACGTATCCAGCACTGGGCGCTGTACTTGGGTGGCTACCGCTACAAGCTCCAATACACGCCGGGAAAACAGTTGCTCAACTCGGACGTCCTGAGCATGCTGCCACTGCGGTCTACGGAGGCTCATGACGTTACTTACAGTTCAGTGATACTAACAAAAATTTTTCAACAGTCCTTAGATACATCAACCATTCCTGCACAATGGAAAATCGGGAGGGTGGTTCCAATCTTTAAGTCAGGTAATAAACACTCTGCGAAAAATTATCGCCCTATTTCGTTAACAAGCACTTCCTGTAAGTTATTAGAACATGTCATTTTCACCAACCTCATTAACTTCCTTGAATCGAATTCTTTTTTTACACCAGCACAACATGGTTTTCGCAAACATTTTTCATGCGAAACACAGCTCATATATTTCACTCACAAACTGCATCAGATTTTAGACCGTTCATCATGTGCTGATTGCATTTTTTAGACTTCAGTAAGGCTTTCGATAAAGTCTGTCACCAACTACTACTCTTCAAACTGAGCCTACTAAATATTGACAATAGTTTACTCAAGTGGATTGAGTGTTTCTTGTATAACCGTGTTCAATACGTTACTGCTAACAATCACAGTTCGTCATCTGCTGCGGTCCACTCAGGTGTACCGCAAGGGTCAGTTCTTGGTCCACTTTTGTTTCTAATTTATATTAATGACCTCACGTCTTCACTTTCTTCTAACATTCATCTTTTTGCAGATGACTGCGTCATTTTTCGTGAAATAACCAGTAATAATGACAGTTTAAGCCTCCAATCTGACCTTAACACCGTAGCAGCTTGGTGCAGCACATGGCGAATGGACTTAAACATCGCTAAATGTAAGGTAATGCGCGTAACCAGATCTGCTAACACCCCACCAAAATACTACTTAAGCAACGTCCCGCTTGATCCAGTTTTCTCGTATAAATACCTGGGCATTCTTATCACATCTAACTTATCTTGGGCACCCCACATCGCATACATTACTAATAATGCTAATCGCATGTTAGGCTTCATACGTCGTAAGTTTTCAAAAGCTCCATCTGCACTAAAACTACTGTTGTATAAAACATTAATACGTTCCAAACTTGAATATGCATCATCAGTATGGGATCCTTACCACGATAACTTGGTTACTTCACATGTTCTCGTACAGAATAACTCCGCCCGTTTCATACTTTCTAACTACAATCGCATCGCCAGTATTAGTTCAATGAAATCCAGCTTAGGCCTTCCTTCCCTTGCATCCCGTCGGAACATATCTCGTTTGAGCACATTTCACAAATTATTTCATCATCCCACCCTACATAACCAACTAATCCTCAATCCTCAGTACATATCTCATCGCATCGATCATCGTCATAAGGTTGGCATCGCATCCTGCAACTCCCAGTGTTTTTATCGGTCATTCATACCTCGTACATCAGTAGATTGGAACCACCTTCCCGAAGACATCGTCACTATTACTAATAACAATATTTTCCGTCAAACATTACTCAGTATTGTATGAGTTAAACGTTACTCAAAATTGTATTATGTTCACCGTCGTTGCACAGCTACTATTGTATAATCTTTATTTGTTGCATTGTTTATTCTCCTGCTGTATTTTCTCTGCTGTACATTCTGCTGTATAATATGTATTTTCTATGCTGTATATTCTCATGCTGTATTTTCTTTCTTTTTTTTTTCCCTTTCTTTTTTGATGTAAACGTTATTTCCACTCCCCTCTATAATGCCATATGGCCCTGAGGGTAAATAAAATGAAATGAAATGAAATGAAATGACGTGAGTGAGCGACCGGAATATGTCCTCTCTCTGGAAAATTTTGACGATGGCGTTATCGCAACACGGGAGCTACAGCAGCTATCGGCCGCAGACCCCACAATAACGGCGGTAAAGAATTGCATATTGCATGGCTGGCCCAAACGTGCAAAACAGCTGGAGGAAACGCTGCGGCCGTTTTTCGAGCGTAAACTAGAACTGTCCGTAGCTTAATTTATTGGGGGCATCGTGTAGTAATACCGGGAAGCACGGGACCGACTTTTGAAACTGAGACCCACCAAGGCTCGTCAGGAATGAAAGCAGTAGCAAGGTCAAAATTTTGGTGGCCCCGACTAGAGCGCGATATTGAAGCGCTTTCAGCCTGCTGCACGAACTGTGCCCAAAGCATGTCAATGCCGGCACCACCAGTAAACTGGTCGAAAATGAATGAAAAATGGTCGCTGAGACATGTCGATTTTGCCGGACCCATAACAGGCAAGATGATTCTAGTGGAGGTAGATGCCCATACTAAGTGCATAGAAGCCGTGCCAGTAAAGCATGCCACAACAACAAGCACAATCACCTGTATGCGCGCCATGTTCAGCCGATTCGGCGTTCCGCGAACCATTGTTTCGGATAATGGGGCACAGTTTTCTAGCCAGGAATTTGCTACGTTCGTGGCAAAAAACAACATAATGTATCTGAAAACAGCGCCCTTGCATCCACAGTCTAATGGAGCGGCAGAGCGAGCTGTGCGTACAATAAAGGATGGACTTCAGAAGATGAGGAAGGGTAATTAGGGGGACAACCTCGTGCGGCTCCTGTTCAACTACAGGAGAACACCACAGAAGACGGGCAAATCTCCGTCAGAATTGCTGCTAGGGTTCCAGTTACGTTCACGATTCGATGCGTGTTTTCGCTCAACTCTGGCAGACTCGCCGCCGGCATCGGATGACTGGGTAGTCCCTATGGAGAGCAACGTGTACGTGCGGAACTACGGTGTAGGAGAAAAGTGGACACCAGGGCGTGTGTAGTCTACTTCAGGATTCCGAGTGGCGACCGTCCAAACTCCTCATTCTTTAGTCAGACGCCACGTTGACCAAGTGCGCTCACGACAAGCATCGCAGTCTCCAACATCGCCGGGCTCTGCATCCTTATCAGAGTGCAATCTGTCCATGCTGCCTAAACGATCGCCGGGACCCTCAACTGCAAGCTCCACCGTGCTGCCTCGAGAAGCGCTCACTACCGCAAGCCCCCACGACCATCCGGTTACAACCACGCCACAGGCCGGTCCTACACAAGCGGCGACCCCAAGCGCGGAACCAGTGCTTCGGCGTTCTACCAGGCAACGCAAGCCAGTACAACGGTTCCATTTTCAAGAAGAGAGAAGTGTTGCGAACTGCGCTCTCCTACTTCTACGTCCCCCTTTTCCCCCTTCGTGTTTCTGTCCACGGCTGAAGCGATAGCCGTTCCCCCCCCCCCTTTTTCCACCTCTCCCTGTTTACTAGGTGAAGCTATAAAAGAAGCTTGCGCAATACAATAAAGGTTCATGGTTGCCCTAGTCTTCGGTTGTCTGCGTATGCTTGCCGGGGCTGAGCCGCCTGCTATGTAACATAAGCCATTATAATATGAAAAAAACGAGCACGGTGCAAACCGTGCATAACATACACTGCTCAAAATTGCAATGAGAAGCCCTCAAAAAGGAGGTTTATAGATGACATTGAAGAGAGGCACGACGTTCGGGAACGAGAGAAGTGCAGGGATGAGCTGGACAGCTATGGTCATTCTGCAGAGGTCCACAAAGACATCCTAGATTTGCTCCAGTGGTGGAAGTTAAGAACAACGACTGCCGACGCCTTCGCAATTGGCAAGGCAGATGTGGTGCGGCCGTGCGGCCAGCGCGAGCAGTGCAAGAAGCTTTAGCGCGGCAGCATATGTGATGCAACAGCGCACGGCGTGCTTAAAGTAGAAATATCTTGATACTTTGATTTTTCGCACAATAACATGTGAAGAGGTAAACTATAAACTATGCCATAAGAAACTTACTGTATATACTAGCTGTGGTGTGGTATATGAAAATATTGCTATGAAAAATAGTTTTTTTTTCTTCCTTTCGATTGCTTATACGCATACACGTGGTGCACGCTGTCCCATACGTTTACCTAGATTAGTGTATTTACAACAACGGTCACAAATTTGTTTTTTTCCCTCTGTTTCTCTTTCTGTGGCAAGGTCCTACAATGGTGAAGACAGGTGCTACATATCGAGAAGGATGCACGATTGGCTTTGGGGTTAGAGCACGCTATAAATTTCAATAGGCTATAGAGTGCAATAAAAACAAAGTAAAGTGAGCGTTTTGTTCTCTGCCAAGCCGATCTAGAACACATGCTCTGGCGGTGCTCTGTGTTACGCGGCGGCCAAGTCGATCATCACGCAGTCCAAATGGGAGGCTGTGATTACCAGCTCCGCGCTAGAAGAACAGCTATGTGGGCAAGCTGCTCCGATGTTGGAACAGACTGCCCATATAAAGAGACTTGGTCTTTCTGTTCCGATGTCGAAGCGGCCCGCAACGTTCTAGAGCGCGTTCCGATGGACCATAATAAAGTTTATCCATCCATCAATCCACCCTTTGTTGTTATTGCGCTCCTTATCGAAAGTCAACTCATGCTGCAAATCACTTTCCTTGCTACAATGTTTGCTACAAAACGCCCCTCATGATCCCCAGTGTATTTGCAGAAAAAATGGGTGCAGTATACCACTGCCGAAGAAACAATCATTGTATCCAACATGTCCGCTCAAGTGTTTGCACCGTGAGCCCCTTTTTACAAGAAATTACCGTATGTTAAAGTATACTTGTCAGCGAAACATGCGCCAACAAAGCGTAGATATTTTCGACTTAAAACACCTCGCTGTCGATTCCATGTTCGGGAACCACCACCTAGATTACAGGGTCGGGCCTCGGTCGGGCCTCAGTCGGGCCTGATCTGTGGTCGGGCCAGGCCGGGCCGGGTAGGCAAAATTTTTTCTCAGGTTCGGGCCGGGCCCGGGTCTCATTTTGAGTCACCAGGCTGGATTCGGGAGGGTAAATTTGAACGAGTTCCGTGTCCGGTCCGGGCCAGGCCCGGGCTGAGAATTAAGGCCCGTGCAGTGCTCTAATCTGTACCAACGACGAGATTGTATAGGCTTCAATAACACTTGACCACAAAAAGTTTGTCCTAGGCGTATGCTGTCGCTCATTCTCTGCATCATCCACATTTTTTACTGAGCTGCACGCCGGCCGTCCAAGAGACGGCGCAGATGATGCCGTACGAGTTGGTCTACGGAAGGAGCCCTGCGACGACGCTTGACGCCATGCTACCCGACGTCACCGACAAAGAAAATCTCGACGCCGCCGCTTACTTACAACGTGCCAAAGAAGCTCGAGAGCTCGCCCGCCTGCGCATCAAGACCCAGCAGCAAAAAGAAAGCCGTCGCTACAACCTTCGACGACGCTTCGTGGAGTACCAGCCCGACGACCGTGTCTGGGTCTGGACGCCAATACGGCGACGCGGACTGAGCGAGAGGCTTCTTCGACGACACTTCGGACCGTACAGGGTACTTAGACGTCTCGGCGCTCTCGACTACGAGGTTGTCCCCGGCGGCATCACGAACTCTCAGTAGCGCCGAGCTCGACCCGAGGTCGTGCATGTGGTGCGCCTTAAACCGTACTATGCTCGTTAACGCACCTGAGGACTCTAATGTTTGCTTGCTTTATTAGTTTTCTTTAGTGTTGCTTGTATTCACGTTCTGTTTTAAGCATCGGGACGATGCTTTTTCAGAGGGGGGCATTGCCGCGAGTCTTATATTTCATGAGTTGAAGCTTCACCCACAAGGCCTGTGGGGAACGCGCTGCGCAAGACGCGCCGCGATGTGTAAGAAGCTTCGCGATTGCTTTAGAACGTTCCGTTAAGATTGCGCGCCGCACGCGAATGTTCCAGCCTTGTCGAGAGATAACGCCGCCACCAGCGATATCGCTGGAACGTTCGATAGCGCCTGTATAAAAGCCGACGCGCTTCACCGCTTGTCAGTTGGTCGACGGTCGACGCTCTGTTCGCCGCTATCAGCGTATTGCTGTAGTTTGAGTTTCCCGGCCACAACTTCGGCCAAATAAACAGTTTCATCTTGAACACGCCGACTGCTGTCTTCGTCGACGTCACGACCACGTGACAGTATTAACCTTATGCGCACGCTATTTCCGTCATCGTCAATTCTACTTATGGGCGGTTTAAATCTTGCAAACATAACATGGGACAATCATACTCCTTTGCACGCTCCTTTTTCATCGCCAGCTTTTTGGATTTGTGCTCCGTTTTTTCCTTGTCACAGCTCGTGACTAAACGGACACGTGAATCATCTAACACTGCAAACACCCTTGACCGGGTCTTGGCATCTCACCCTGACACTCTCTGAGATCGTGCAGCTACCTGGTGTAAGTGATCATTGCATCCTAGCATTTTCTAATAATGTTTCCACACCAACACCGCAGAAACTCAAGAAAACTATACATGTTTACAAAAAAGGCAAACATCACCGCAATAAATAACGAGCGAACTGCATTTCTTGACACTTTCTTACTAAATTTTGAAAATCGCTCGGTTTAGTAGAACTGGGACATGTCTGCCGCTAGAGTTTAGGAATTGACTGAAAAATTCATTCCAACTCGCACCATTACATCCCATTCTAGTGCTCCATGGTACAATGCTCATCTACAGCGCTTATCTAACCGCAAAAAACGCCTATATCGCTCCGGAAAACTCATGCCTACTAATGCACGCTGGTCTGCGTATAAAGCTACGTTCGATACCAACATAACGGCTCCAAAATTTGCTCAATCTAACTTTCCATCCAATGTACTTCCTTCTATGCTAAAGGGCAACGTCAAAAAGTCTTGGAGCATAATCAATCCCTCACGCGATGAACGTATAACTTTGGAAGAATCATCAGGCACTCATATATCAATCGATCAACGCGCTGCAGCTCCTAACGACTCATTAGCAAAAAACTTTTTTGCCTCTAGCAATGATCGCCTACCTCCTACTCACCAATACGATTATGTTGTTATGCCCCCAGTGATTGTTGACATGGACGGTGTTGGGAAACTTATTGAGTCCTTGAACTCATCGCCTGGGTACGACTCTGTTAACTCAAAATTTCTAAAAAATACCAAAGCCGTTAGTTTTAATATCTTAACTAAACTTTTTCAGCAATCACTGGATACATCTACTCTGCCTACACAATGGAAAATTGGGAAGGTGGTTCCTCTTCATAAGCCAGGCAATAAAAATTTAGCTGCTAATTATCGTCCCATCGCACTATTCGCTAAAGCATTTGATAAGGTCTCTCATAAACATTTACTATTTATAGTAAGTCTGCTAAACGTGAATACTAATATTATCAGATCGATTGGATGCTCCCTATCTAACCGTACTCAATTTGTAACCGCTAAAGGCCATAATTCAACACTTCGAAACGCAACCTCCGTTGTGCCCAAAGGTTCAGTGCTCAGACCTCTTTTGTTCCTTATTAATATTAACGACCTCCCTCCCTCGCAATCATCTAACATTATTTTATTTGCTGGTGACTGTGTTATATTTCATGAAAGAAGCAGTATCGACGACTATAACCATCTTGTCTGTTTTAACTGCCGTAACTAAGTGGCGTGAACATTGGTTAAAGGAACTAAACCTCACTAAGTTTAAAGTCATGCGTGTGTCCCGTTCAACTAACAGCATGCACACTTATTACCTTATTTTTGTTCCCCCTGAATTTGTTGACTCTCATAAATTTCTAGGTGTACGTATAACTACTAACTTATCTTGGAACACCCATAACGACTACCTAATTCGGAATGCTAACCGAACCCTAGGCTATTTACGCCGTAACTTTTCAACTGTACCTTCATCTCTAAAAATGCTTCTTTATACTACCCTTGTACGACCTAAATTAGAATATGCATGCGCTATTTGGGATACTACTACGAACTAACTGATATCTTCATTAGAACTCGCGCAAAATAATTCAGCTCGCTTCATCTTATGTAACTACACTCGAGCTGCAAGTGTATCTGCTATGAAAAACAATCTTTCACTCACATCAGTATCTTCCCGTCGTAAAGTCACTCGTCTGGTCCTTTTTCACAAAATATTCCACCATCCAAATCATTTCTCCGCCGCAATACATATCGCCTCAAATCGACCATCGTCACAAGTTTGCTCTTCAAACGTGTCACGCAAAAAGCTTCTTTCAGTCATTTATTCATCCACTGAATGGAACCACGAAATGTTCTGCTTTTTTGTTATACGGTCGTTTTTCTCGTTTTAACACGACAGTGTTTTATGCCGGGGTCCACCAAGACTTCAGTGACGTATTTCGATCACGGAAATCACGTCGAAAAAATTTACACGATCAGATGGCAAAGAAAAAAAGTTCCGTCAACGGGCATCGAACCCACGACCGCTCGGTCCGCAATAACAGATGACGGGCACGCTGTCCACTGCGCCATGGTCACAGACTTTAGACGCTCTACAAACGCGCCTTTTATATCTACCGCTCTCCCGGTCGGCAGGGTGATGCTGCCCTCTGGAAGCGGTAAAGTAAAGTAATTCGTCATTACTGTGGCCTCCACGATTAACACCTGCAACGCGTTACACGTCCGTCCGATTCGGCGCGTTTTCAATAGAAGTTCAATTTTGTCAATGCCTTAACACACCGCGAGGTGGCGATCTTAGCCCAAGCGTGGTAAAAGCGTCGGCCTCGCTCATAGCATCACGCTAATCCAAACCAAAAATAGCTCTGCGACGCGCGCCTGCCTCACCTGGCTGTTACACCGCGTTCCCCGCTCACGCGCTCGCCCCGAGAAAAATCGCGGCCGGGGGGGGGGGGGGGGCGGCACGACGCGCTTTGCGTTTCCCTCCGGCCGTGGTGTTGAATCACATATTAACATGCAGCGGGATGGCTACCAAGTTCTGCGTCCAATCCAGTCTTGGGCAGTAACTAGTTACCAGTAACGCGTTACCGGTAACTAGTTACTTTTTTCAGTAACTTGTAACTGTAACTAGTTACTTTTAAGTTAGAGGAACTTGTAACTGTAACACTGTTACTTTTTTACGCAGTAACTGTAACGGGAAATAGCGTTACAGTTACTTCCCCATATCCTATCCACCTTTCACCTTTCCACAGCACCGCTCCCCTCGCAGTTTGGGGGGGGAGGTCGCTAAGTTCAGGTCCGTTTTTTTTTCGACATATATATCCTTATGGTCACTTGAGCTGCTAGCTGTGCTCTTGGTGTACCGGTGAATCATCAGGACGCCAAGTTTAGTCTCCTTGGTCCGAAGCTCCGAGCTAATCGTGTTTGATAGGCGGCTAGAAAGCAGCAGAGCGCGAAACGGTTGGGAGTCAGAAATACCGTGAACTAGCGAATCATTTTTAAAACATCTTTGGAACTGATTCTAAGAGGTTAACTCCGACTCCCAGTTTTTTCTCGCCACTCAACTTCGTTCGCGAGCCAGCGTCATCGCACTGTTTAGGTCAAAGCTATGTCCACTTGTCCAGCAGTGTCTAACAAGCCCCGTTTTAGAACGCGTTTAGCCTTGGTGGGTAGAAATTATGCTGTGTACAAGGTACGTGGCAGGTACGGAGATGGCGGGCATATTTGTCAATGAACTATTTCCCTTTCAATGCTATTTCAGTATATTCAAAACATATTTGCCTGTTACACAAGGCATACAGGTTAACCACAGAAAACCAACTGGTAACTCTCAGCTTTGGTTTCAATGTTGTTGTCAGGCAAAACAGGCACAATAATACCATGTTCGCACTAAGCAAAAGGCAGACTGGCTCAGTGAATACGGTAAGTTTATTCCCTTTTCTAACATTGCTTGGCGTTATGCTTACTCCTTTGCCTCGACGAGCAGGCTTCTGCAGAAAACCCTCGTAGAAAACCCTCACCACGAACATCACGGTAGTTCCTCGGGGGCTATAATTGAAGCGGCTACAAAGAGATGCATTTCTCCAAGCAACCTGAAAATATTTAAAAAGCATCATTAAAAATATAAATGATTTGTTTAGAAATCAATATATTGATGCGTCTTACACTGCTCCTTTCAATCAAATAAATAAATACTATAGTGAGTTGTTGCAAGTATGACATATTGTTGGGCTAGTTGGTTCATAGGTACAGCAGACCCACTTTAAAATGGGCGAAGACAACACGTTAGAGAGAGAAATAAACAGACACACACGAGCGCCACGGTGTGTTCTCTGCGCTTCGCTCGTCTTCGCGCAGTTTATACGTGTCTGCTGAACTTACGACTAAGTGACTTTTGAATTACAGTAAAATTGCACTACAAATCACTACAGCTGGTGAGGTACTACCGGCTGTTATGTTATTTTTTCGCGAGTTGCCGTAAGGGAAATAGTGCCAGCATTCCGTGCGGGGACAATTACTTGCCCTCGCAACAGGTCGGCAGCGTTCACTTGATGGTAGCCCTTGAAATAAATCTTATTAAACCACAAGGGGGTCAGTTCTCGCGGCAATTACCTACCCCTCGCAAACGAACGCGCGATTCGCTAGCCCACGTTGAGCAAGAGACAAAAAAAAAAACACACAAAACCACAGCCTAACTTTCAAACGTTGCAGCGGCAAAAGAATCCACATTGGACGATGCCGGCGGCCCAGCCAACGGGGATACACAGCCGGCCAGTTGACGCTAGCGCTGCAGTGCCGAACCCCCACCCCATTCCGCCTTCCCCAGAAGCCCACCACCACATTATATCGTCATTCAGGGGCGGATTCTGAACAAATTCCGTTATTCCGACGTAAAAACTTTTGAGTACACAAGGTGCTAGCATAATCAGTGTTGTTTATTGCATCACCAAATGAAACTTATCGCGCCTCCCGATTCCCAGTCACAGCACAACCCGATGGCAGTAGCAATAATTTTTTTAGTTGGTTATTACAAGTGCAGTGACAATTGTTAAATACATGGTAAGACGAGAGCCTTTCTGTGAAAATTTGATCTATGCTTTCAGTTTTACGGCGGGTAGTGCCCGTCTCACATATCTAAGCACTTTGTAACAGTATCGATTAAGCTGTTCACAAACGTCGGGCGGGAGCAGCTTCAACACAACTGCAAAGACATTCAGCACCACCGTATTCAATATCCCTTGGCAATACGCATAGAGCAATAATAATGCATAACGTGCACAGAGTAGCACTCACAGCCCTACCTTTCGCAAGAGAACATGCTGGCAGCGTACACGTTGCGACGTCCGCCGGTCTTCAGGTGATGTAACGAGTCGGCGTTCTGACCACCCCGTTTGCAGGCATCCGTCGGTCTAGAGGCAATATGGTGAGTTCATATGTGCACGAACTGTCACGTCATTCTCCATGCCACAGCGCGCGTTGCGAGAAACTATTCCGGCACTCTTCATCGATGGTGATCACCAACAAAGGAATCGTACTTGGGAAGCTGGCGCCTGCAGCTCGTTAGTGTGCCGTGTACCGCGCATCACACTGATTCATGATGTTCCGCCTAAGTCAATGATCGCAACATAAAACACAAAGCACGGGCACGCACGAAAATCAACCGCATCAGCACAAACACAATCACCACGCCATTACCACGCTGTAAGCAGCGCGCCGCCATGTCAGGAAAAAAAAATCTGGGAGGACGACAGCGGCGACGCCAGTGGCCACGGCCAAACGAATTTCACTGCCGACGCTGTCGGACGTGACGTCACCGCCGCCATTGACACAGCGCTTATGGCGAACACGGCCTCAGAGACGGGCAGTAGACATTAATCTCGGAGGCTAGGTTGTAAGGCGCTACCAGCGCAGCGAGGAGGAGGGAGCTGGGAAGCAGCTGCTCGGCTCAGATAATAATAACTGCTGGGGTTTGACGACGTCCCAAAAGCACGATATGATTGAGAGACGCTGTAGTGTGGGGGCTCCGGAAATTTCGACCACTTGGGGCTCTTTACGTGCGCCAAAATCTAAGTATACGGCTGTGCTTTGCACCTTGCCCCCGTCTAAATGAGGTTCTCTGCTCAAGCCGCAAATTGTTTTTGCGATACAGTACATTGTCGATCTGTTTACGCGAGGTGATTCGGTTGCAGCATGCATTTCACGGACCTTTTTCTCAACGTTTACATCCGTAGCGCACATGATGTTGATGTTTACTTCAGCCTTATCATAAATGTGAGCGAGCAGCAAATTCAGCGCGAATGTTAAAGCGCAACAGGCGTGGTCTCGGGTAGGTACATCCCACGGAAGTCAAAAAATTAACTGCTATCCAGTGATCACTAATTTTGCTTTTTCTTCGTGCTCGAATCAATATTCTCAGCAAGAAAATCGTATTAAAATTTTATAATAATCAGGCAATACACTCTTGAGCATTTTTTCGCGATCAATACAATAGGTACTGCAAACAAATGTAGCATTGAAAACGAAAGCTCAAGGGGCTCGACCACTCACCACAAAAATATAGATTCATTTCATGTCAGTAAATAAGAAATAAAGAAAAGGCATGCTCACAAGGGGTGTATTACAAATACAAAACAAGTTCGATCCTGTCTATTGAGTTTAGCAATATCCCGTTTGTCGAGTCTTTCCTGCCCGTTCGCCGATGTTAAGTCGCGTCGCAATCCCCGCATCGCGCTTGTAATTTTCACGAACACTTGTTCTAAGGAGAGCTTGCACTCAGCGGACGCAGAGCCCCCCGACCAGGGTCTGATGCACCTTGAACGTCAATAGACACAATGAGCGTTGTCTTGACTCGTGACGCACTCCCCGCTCCTTTTCGCATGCGCTTCTGGGTATCACTATAAACGTCCTAGGATAATGCTGTCGTTCCAGTGCATCAACTACGCTTTCCACTTCTAGTGTCCAAGGACGTTTATTATTTGCAAATAAAGTCCATTTTCACCAGCGGTGCATGAACAAATAAATTGATGCAACAAAATGAGGCTTACACAAAGAAGGCTGGTGTTGGACCATCTTTTTGGATTCCTTCGCCTATGGTTTTACAACGCGCAATTGTGACTACCCGCGCATGCCGTCGTATTTTTTCAATAAGTAAATCATATCATTTGGTTTGTGATCTATTACGTATTCTATACAGTAACGGAAAAGTAACGACGTTACTTTTTCAGAGTAACTGTAACTGTAACAGGTTACTTTTGGAAAATCTGTAACTGTAACTGTAACAGAGTTACTTTTTGACTTATGTAACTGTAACTGTAACACTGTTACTTTTCACTGGTAACGTGCCCATGACTGGTCCAATCTGCCACGCTCTTCTGACTATCACACCACGCTCTCTGATTATGCTTTCACCGTTAACTACTACAGCTACCCCAAGGGTTTGTTTATGCATTTAACATGGACGTTAGTCGTCGGGATGGAGATGTACCACCAATCAGCAAATTTGGTGCATCCACGTTTAACGGTGCTATAGCTGCGAGACATCAATATACATTGTGCAAACTCTTTTATATCAATGTACAGTAAACATTCAGTTACTTCTGTAAGGGCACGCTTTACTTTCGCGTTATTCCGATTCCTATAACGGAAGGATCAACCATCTTTATTTTAACACGAAAGTGTTTTATGCCGGGGTCCACCAAGACTTCAGTGACGTATTTCCGTCACGGAAATGACGTAGAAAAAATTTACACGATCAAATGTCAAAGAAAAAAGTTCCGCCAACGGGCATCGAACCCACGACCGCTCGGTCCGCAACTACAGATGCCGGGCACGCTATCCACCGCGCCACGGTCACAGACTCTCGAGGCTTTACAAACGCGCCTTTTATATCTACCACTCTCCCGGTCGGCGGGGTAGTGTTGCCCTCTGGGAGCGGTAAAGTAATTCCTCATTACTATGGCCTCCGCGATTAGCACCTGCAACGCGTTACACGTCCGTCCCATTCGGCGCGTTTTCAATCGAAGTTCAATTTTGTCAATGCTTTAACACACCGCGAGGTGGCGATCTTAAACCAAGCGTCTAGTGTGCCTCGATGTGTGCGCCCCGGACAAAACGCGCATCAAGGCACCCTAAAGCGTCGAAAAAGCGTCGGCCTCACTCATAGCATCACGCTAATCCAAACCAAAAAATTGGCCGCGTATCCGCGTGCTTCGCTGCAAATGTCGTCTAAAGACGATAGAAGAGGCGCTGCGTGAGCTATGGACGCCATCTGGCAATACGTCGGAAACATGAGTGCTGTGTTGCGGGCTGGTAGTCCCAGCGCAGCAGCAGGCGAAGACAGGCGGTGACCAACGCGACCGGCGGGAACGCCAGCCAGCCCGAACACGCGGTTTGGCACGAAGCGCTGAAGCAGAAGAAACTTCCGCACTCAACGAGTACTCTACACACACTATTTTATTTACACGTCGCCTGTGTAAAACAGGAATGCCAGAGCGGCGCCCCATGGCATTCGCACAGTGCAATACAGAACCGAAACCGAAACACAACAATGAGCTCGTGCAGAGGGCACGGAGTAAGGCAAGTTTCAGCGCAGTCGCATTTTCAGCGCAGCTTAAGAAAGTAGGGTCTTTAAAATTACGTATGTATGCATTTTTTATTAAAGGAACACACCACCTAATACTTACCTAATGATGTTGCGCCTCAGATATGCGTAATGTTTGCTTTTTGATCGACAATGTACACAAGTATGAACCTAGTGAGCCATTCAAGATGGCTGGCCCTTGGGCAAGTGGTTCAACTTTGGCCGAGTGGTTGAATCGAGGGACGTGCCGACAAACAGAAAGACAGAAAGACATACCAAAGTTTCTCCGTTTTTAAAATAACTCTGCGACGCGCGCCTGTCTCACCTGGCTGTAACACCGCGTTCACCGCTGACGCGCTCACCCCGAGAAAAATCGCGGCTGGGCTACCGGGGCGGCAGGACGCGCTTCGCGTTTCCCTCTAGACCGGCCGGGGTGTTCAATCACATTTTAACATGCCGCGGGATGGCATGTTAAAAGTTCTCCGTCCAATATGCGACGCTCTTATGGTTATCACACCTCGTTCTCTGATTACGCTTTCACCGCTAACTACTAAAGCTACCACAAGGGTTTGTTTAATCATTTAACATGGACGTTAGGCGTCGGGATGCACATGTGCCACCAATCATCGAAGTGGGTGCATCCACGTTAAACGGTGCTAAATAATATTATCTGGGGTTTAACGTCCCACATTCACGATGTGATTATGAGGGACGCCGTAGTGGACGGCTCCGGAAATTTCGACCACCTGGGGTTCATTAACCTGCACCATAGCTAACTAAGTACGAGGTAAACAGTGCTATAGCTGCCTGACATCAATATACATTGTGCAAACTCTCTTATATCAATTCATTTACTTCTGTAAACATTCAGTTACTTCTGCAAGGGCACGCTTTACTTTCGTGTTATTCCGATTCCTATGAAGGAAGGATCAACCACCTTTTTGTAACCGCTCCCCTCTTTAATGCCTTTGGCTCTGAGGGTTTAATAAATAATTTTTAAAAAAGTCACAGTTTCACCGCAAGGGCAAAGCAATGAATGCGATAGCAAGACAAGCGGCCCGTGATGGACGTGCTGCTACGGTGCAAAAACATCTGCCTCCCGGCAGCAGCTGCCGTGCGAGCAGACAGCGGAAGGGCAAGATTCTCCCTGCGCAAATATAAGAAGAAGCGAGCGAGCTGGCCGATGGCTTTTAAATGCGCGCGTTGCGCTCCTCGCGCCATCTCGCTGGTAACGAACAAACGCTTATAAGCGCCTGCCGTGTCTTAGTCCTGCCAGCGGTAAAGGGTGTGTATATAACGCTCGCCGTTAGCTACCTGAAGGATCTGCGCTTTGTGGCGTTGTGGTTAGCGCCACGCGCTGCGGAGAGAGGTCGCTGGTTTGATTCCGCGCTTCGGAAGCATTTTTCTGAATTATTTTTCTTTGGGACCTTTACATTATGTATATATATATATATCTATATATAATATATATATATATATATATATATATATAATATATATATATATATATATATATATATTATATATACTATATATATATATTATATATATAGTGAAAAACTTCGTACTACAATATAGGAAACCAAACAATATTTATTTACCCCAACAGTTTCGGCTGGTGGTCCAGCCTTCTTCGGAGGATGTAACTGAAATTAAAACGGCCATGGCCGACCTGCTGCACAAGGCCGCCACCCAGTAGGGGGGCCAAACGAAGCTTTCGAATAAAGGAAAAAAAGAGAGAAAAAAATAAAAAAATCACAGCATATCCACGAAGTGAATGATGATGAGTGGGCGAAGCTGCGGAGGTTCATCGGTAAACCGTGAACCTTCCGTGAATTCTGCCCAGTACACCATCACCGACGTGAGATCGGGCGCGTTTATACTAAAGCAATACGTTTTGTTGGGCTAGTTGGTTCATGACTTCTGAAGGAAAAAATTGTAGCGCAAAGCAACACACGGACACACGGAGTCCCGTCCTCTCTGTCTGTCCGTGTGTTGCTTTGCGTTGCAATTTTTTTCCTTCAGAAGTTATACTAAAGGTTCGATGAGTTATGACGACTTGCAGCTCACTTTAATTTTACATGTACGCTGTGAATTTTCATTGTTTAGAAAACCATTGCTTTAGAAAAATCTGGCGTCTTTCGTTAAGCAGCTGGCGTCTTTTCGTTTTGCTTTAGAAACATCTGGCGTTCTTTCGTTCTGCTTTTACAAAACATCTGGCGTCTTTCGTTGGTTTATTTCATCAATCAACGGCGTTTTGAACAAAATTTTTATTGTTTAATCACGCACAGGAGAAATCTCACCAGGCACTACCTTGGAGGTAAACAATGGCTGCTAATGGGAATGAGAGACAGAAGAAGTCGGCTTTTAGCTAACACTAAACTTCTACTTCTACTACCGTTTCCTACTGGAACATGCCAATGGCTGCTAATGGGGAATGAGAGACAGAAGAACTCGGCTTTTAGTTAACGCGCACGCTGCGAATTTTTTATTGTTCAACAACGCACAGGAAAAATCTCCCACCGGCACCACCTTGGAGGTCAAGATCTGGTACTAGCGTTACGACTGGTTACGCACTACGCCTACGACAACTACGAGGGACGAACGGGTGCCGCCTTAAGGAGCTTCGCCCCTAAAAGAAAGAGAGAACTAACGAAGGAAGCAACAGTGACAAAACGAGGGAGGCAAGAACAGCGGGTGCAGAGACGGAGAGCCGCCGGAGGCGGGCGAGGCGGCAGGCTATGCCCTTTTTATATTCGTACGGCAGATAAAGAGCGGCGTGAGCAAGGGACGAAGGAAAAGGGGAAAATACAAATGTCGCTTCTACACATGACACACACGGCGTCCAAGTTCAGATGGCTCGGCGGTTAGCTCGCGGCGCCGGACCGCGTACGCACGAGAAGAGGTAGATACGACCCGCTCCAGCTTTGGGGAGACTCTGGCCACGATACAAGGCTAAAATACACTCCCCCCCCCCACTCTTTTTCGGGAAAAAAAGAAAAAGAAAAGAAAGGGCACGAGCCGTTTGATACATGTGGTAACGATAGGGTCTATTGTCACGCGCTCGATCGTTTCCTTAGCGTCCCGTGCGTCTGAACTAAGTGTGTATAAATAAATACATAAATAATTAATTCCCTTTATGGGCGCTAGGATTGGTCACGGAGGCATACAATGTGGTATACAAAATTCGCTGTGAAGTGTGCAAGCAGGAATATGTTGGACAGACGGAAACCGCGTTCCGTTTACGCTTTAACAACCACAGGACACACGTGAAAGGCCTCCCTAATTCATCTTTGCGCAGCGCACGAAATTGACAAGGACACAAGAAAAGAGGACGGGACAAGCGCTGAAAAAGATGGATAAGTTCCAACTCGCCCGCCTATCAAGCCTCCCTAATTTGCCGTTCTCCAAACACATAAATCTGCCTGGTCACTCTTCTGAGCACATAAGTGTTACACTTATACAATCCGGCTTCCAGAACACACGGGAGCGCGAACAGCGGGAGTCATATTTCATAAACAAATTCAAATCAATCTCCCACGGAATCAACGAGAGCCCTGGGCGACTGACGTGCCTCCGTGACCACTCGTAGCGCCCAGAAAGGGAATTAATTAATTAATATATTTATTTGTACACACATTAGTCAAGATTCACGGGACGCTAAGGAAACGATCGAGCGCGTGACAGTAGACCCTATCGTTACCACATGTATCAAACGGCTCGTGCCCTTTCTTTTCTTTTTCGTTTTTTCCCGAAAAAGAGGGGGGGGGGGAGTGCATTTTAGCCTTGTATCGTGGCCAGAGTCTCCCCAAAGCTGGAGCGGCTCGTATCTACCTCTTCTCGTGCGTACGCGGTCCGCCGCCGCGAGCTAACCGCCGAGCCATCTGAACTTGGACGCCGTGTGTGTGATGTGTAGAAGCCACATTTGTCTTTTCCCCTTTTCCTTCGTCCCTTGCTCACGCCGCTTTTTATCTGCCGTACGAATATAAAAAGGGCATAGCCTGCCGCCTCGCCCGCCTCCGGCGGCTCTCCGTCTCTCCATCCGCTGTTCTTGCCTCCCTCGTTTTGTCACTGTTGCTTCCTTCGTTAGTTCTCTCTTTCTTTTTCTATTTTTTTCTCTCTTTTTTCCATTTTTCGAAAGCTTCGTTTGGCCCCCCTACTGGGTGGGCGGCCCTTGTGCAGCGGGTTCGGCCATGGCCGTTTAATTTCGATTACATCCTTCGAAGAAGGCTGGAGCACCAGCCGAAACTGTTGGGGTAAAATAAATATTTGTTTTGTTGCCTACATTGTAGTACGAAGTTTTTCACAATTTTTATTACGGTAGCCAGAAGAAGTTCTCTTCGTATATATATATATATATATAGACGGCGGCGGCAAACACCAGCCGAGCCTGTCCATATAATTGCTATTGCATTACTAAAAATAGAGAAAGCCGCAATTGCCGCCAATGGCACTTCCTGATCGAACGTTTCTTCAACACAATATGCTTTGCGCAGCTGGGCATGCTTTTCATCCAGTTTGCGCGACATTCGCTGTCACAGAAGGGTTCAAAGGCGGCCTAGTTGGCATAGGTTCATACTGAGAGATTGGCAGCGCGAACTAACGGCACACAGAAGGGGAACACAAACAAGCGCAGACTGAAACTTGGATTTATTCAAAGAAGATAATATATACCAGGAAAAAATGAAGGGAAGGAGAAACACATGAGAGAATACATGTGCGCCTGCGAGAACACTACAAAGCGCTAAAGTCTGCCACGGGTTTACATTTGTTCGCCCATTGCACAAAGTGTGGTTGTGAATTTTCGCGCACGTCTGTTTTATATGCCCGTCGTGACACTAAAACTAGGGAGATTGCGGAAGCCTTTTTCATTAAAAAGAATATCGATAGCTGTGTCAGCTCACCTTCTATATCGCTTTTAGATTGTGAAATTTAGTTTATGGACGGCACTTTATTAGGGTGGATCCTTCCCTCATGTATTTCCCTTTCCCTTCATGTTTTCTTGGTATGTATTATCTTCTGCGAATAAATCCAAGTTTCACTTTGCGCTTGTTTGCGTTCCCCTTCTGTGTCCCGTTAGTTCGCGTTGCCAATATTATTTCAGCAGGAATTCACTGTTACCACTGCTTCTGATCCTCATCGAGCCGCCGCACTAGTTTAAAGCAGTAAATAAGGTGGCTACAACGCCGCCTTGCCCTCTATCACGCAGTCATCTGACACTAATTGCGCTCATCAATTGAAGCCAAATAAACGGATGAGCCTTTTCATGGAGCCATGCGGTTCCGAGAAAAGGCTAATTAACGCTAATTATCAAAGGCGGCACCGAATGCGACAAGCTCTGACTCGTGCAAGCGCTTCCTGCGTGTGACCCCGAGCGATTCGCTTCGGCAGGCGAAAGGAAGCGCTGCGCTGCTCGATGGTGGCGCATCTTATTCCGTCGTCGCGACTGAGCCGGTTAACGGAGGCTGCCTGATGGAGCCCCCGCTTGCGAGCCAATCTAGCTTACTTTCTTCGCAGCTATCTGGCCTTGTTGGAATCGTTTCATACTTACGAAGCGCGAGAACGCGGCGACGAAGGAGATATACCCGTAGGACAAACGCTTTCTTATCCCCATGTCATGAAACGCGCGACATTTGCAAGAGCCTATACCCCCGTGGTGTTCAGCTAGTGCTAACAAGTAACATGTATGTTCTCTTAGCAATGCGGTACAGCATTCACAGGACGCATCTATCCAGTACAACTACAGATAAATTCAATGCATCATCGAAATGTTCTGTAGCTAATGCGAATTAAGGTAAACAGAGTGTTTAAAATACCAGCAATAATAGTAGGCTGTGTCGCGCAACGAATCAACGGGACACAAGAAAGATACGCACGCACCAGAGCGCTACAATAGCCCTCTGTTGCGTTTGTGGTGTCCTGACTTCTTCCTTGCGTCCGTGTTTGCACGCGCTGTCTTTTTAGCTAGCGCTCCATTGCGTGTCTGGAGTCCTGTCGATTCGATGCGCTGTACAATCGGTAGTGATGCTATACCAGCACGCCCAGCTTTCAGTCTGAGTAAACCAGGCAAATATTGGTGAGTGAAAAACTAACATGCCTTATATGGCGTCCGAACCTTTACACGTCTTACCATTATGCGCAATATGCTTTTATTTGTCTCCTCTCCTGCTGGCTGAAGTATTTTCAGAAACAAGTAACGGAAACCCATGTTCCCCTTTGTCCGCTCATTCATTTTGATTCTTCTAGCTCTGCCAGCCATTCGGAGGTCATCCAGCGGAACGACACCTTATTCAACGACTCCTTAGACATGTAGAGCCGATTGTAGTCTACGTGGCCTACCCTGATGAAAGAACAAACCGACAGGGTCGCCCCTTTACTTGAATACCCTTCGTGTGTCAGCGGGACGCCTACATCCCACTTTTCCTTCTCGAGAAAACGTTTTCTCCCTGATCGCCCGTTTCATCAGCGCAACGCTAAGTTTTCCATATCTTACCCAATTCTAAAAGGTTGGGCATGCAAACACGGACACAAGAGAGACGTAAGGACACAACAAACGCCGACTAACAACTGAAGAGACGCACAACGGCGGAAAAGAAAGAAGGCACGAAAACTTATCTTCGGATGCCCATGGAATAGGCGAACCTATCAATCCGGCACGCGTGGGGGCCTACGCGAAAGATGACTGTTAAGACAATTGATTTTATCCTTATGCAAGATAATCGACGATTGGATCACGCATGCGCTACCACTATTCTCGATATGCTATGCTTCAATCATCAGGCGCGTTTCTTCATTTCTATGACGGTACAACACTGCGCATTCATCGAATTTTGGCGTGCACTTACAATCTCGACAATGTAAAGATGGATTCGAAGGTGAGCCTCCGCTTAGCGATCTCTTATGTTCCAACAATCGCTGCTTAACGCATCGGCCCGTCTGTCCTACGTAGAAGCAGCCGCAGCTGAATGGGACCTTATACACCACACTTTTACGGCAATCAGTGAATTTGTTGGTGTGTTTTACGAAAAAAATATCGGTTCGCTCCTTGTCCTTTACTCGCCCATTCTTCATCTGCACAGCGGCACAAACCTTACCTAGCTTATTGGCAGCCGTGAAAACAACATTAACGCCGCATCTACTTCCTACTTTCTTTAGCCTGTGAGGTACGCAATGAGTGTACGGTATACCTACGACACGTTTATTCCTATCTCTTTCTGCAACCATGCTCGGACTTAACCTAATTGATTTCTTTAGACGCTCAGCGATAGTGCCCACTGCATCACGAGGATACCCTACATCTAAAAGACGCGTAATCCGTGCGTTAAAGCTATCACTTATTTTGTGCTCACACGACTTGGTGAGGGCTGACTTAAGGCAAGACATGGCGATGCCGTTTTTTACAACGTTCGAGTGCTTCGACGAAAAATTTAACAGCGGTTTGGAAGATCTAGCAGAATACTGCCAGCACACGTGGTTCTTCTGGAACGTTTCGGAAATGTCTAGAAATTGTATTCCATTATTCTGAGGCACCTCTTTAGTAAAGCTCAGCCCTCCTCCATTTAATTCAAATTTTTCGCTCACGGAAGTTACCAGCTTTTCAAAGTCCTCACCACTACAAAAAATCAAGTAATCGTCCACATAACGAAAAACCTTAATGACCGAATTACCTAAGGCGCCTTCCAAAAGATTGTCAATCTTGCTAAGGTATAAATCACTAAGAACCGGAGCAACCTTAGAACCAATACATATCCCTGGTTTCTGCACATAAACGCCTTCCTTCCAAACTAGCAGCGTCCACTTTAAATACATGGAAATAATTCCTAGAAAAGCCCCAGGAGAAGCACCACATTTATCAGTGAAAACCCTCTCGTGCCCTTTTCGTTAATACATTCATTAACACATTTTAACAAGTCCGCATGCGGCAAAGAATAATACAGGTCTTCAATATCCATACTAAAGGCCTTACAACAGCCGGGGTTCCCCTCTGAGAGGAACTGAACTAGCGCCTGAGAATTACGCGTACGAAAAGGGTCTGAAAAACTCAAAGAGGTTAAGCAGTTCTGCAAATAACTAGATACAGCGACTTGCCAGGTGCCTTGCTCTGAAACGTTTGCTCGAAACGGAATCTCGTTCTTATCTGTTTTCGCTGAAAAAAAAAAACAATTCTAAAGTAACTGATTTAACCGTCTTGATAATACAAGCTATTCTCTCAAGGTTATGCCTTAACAAAAGGTCGACACCACCTTGCCTAACTACCGATGGTTTAAGTTTTACCGTCCTAAAATTCTTTTTTATTGCTGTTAATGCTTTTTCTGAGAACAAACTGTCCGGCATAATTACACAATACCCTTCCTTATCTAAAATTACTGGCTGAGTTTCTTCTCGACACAGTAATTAACCAAAGGCCGGATAGGATGTTAAGCAGTTCTCCATTTCTTTAGATGCATATTACATCCCATGATTCTAGCAACGCAGTCTGAAATGCAGTGGGAGCGCTCTTCTTCAGGAACGAGTCTAGTGATTGTACGCGGCAAACTTAAAATGTGTATTGGTTTCAGGTTCCGCTTAAAGCAGTATTGAGGACCTAATACTAGGCTTTTGCAGTGACTATCATCTAAGGCAGTTCCTCCAAGGACTAGCAAGTTATTTTGTGGTGAAACAGTAGAAATAATCTTCCTCTTACATGGTTGAAGTTCTCGAAGTTTTAGCCTCCATATGAATTCCGCATGCTGGTTAGCTACCCTCATCCAGTCGGCGTACATCTGCTTCTGGCGGCGATCGTCACGCGAAGTCGAGCAACGGACCTTGAGGCATTCCTCGTAAAATCTCATTTGACGCCATGATTCCGCGCTCAGTATGACACATATCCTCCTGGCATGTCCGGTAGATGGTTGCAGAAAGCCGCACAAAAGTTGAGCGTCAACTCGGCAAACTCTATTCTTAGAAAATTCTTAGAAATCTCGAAGAAATTCTTTACCGCGCATTTGAAGGGTGGCGGTAGGGCAACAATGCCGTTGAAATGTGTTCAATTTTTTACGAAAGCTTCTGAATCGTCCTCACGTTCTGATAGAAAGAACCTACCATTGAAACTGCTGGGTAATTTTCTCTTTTGGCGATGCTTCATATAGGCGATTTTAGCTCCCACTCAACAACATCATCATCATCATCAGCCCGTCTACGCCCACTGCAGGGCAAAGGCCTGTCCCATGTTCCGCCAATCAACCTGGTCCTGTGCTTTCTGCTGCCACGTTATACCTACAAACTTCTCTATCTCATCTACCCACCTAATTTTCTGTCTCCCCCTCACGCGTTTGCCGTCTCTTGAAATCCAGTCAGTTACCCTTAATGACCACCGGTTATCCTGCTGACGTGCTAAGTGCCCGGTCCATATCCATGTCTTCTTCTTGATTTCAACTATGATATCCTTAACCCCATTCATTCCCTTACCCAATCTGCTCTCTTCCTGTCTCTTAAGGTTACACCGATCATTTTCCTTTCCATCGCTCGCTGCGTCGTCCTCAATTTAATTTGAACCCTCTTTGTAAGTCTTCAGGTTTCTGCGCCGTAGGTAAGTACCGGTAAGATGCAGCTGTTACATATCTTCCTCTTGAGGGATAGTGGTAGACAACCATTTATGATTTGAAGGAAAGAAGTGTTAATTTCAAAGGCTCGTTTTCTTTGTTATACACAATATTAATGAGAACTAACAGACAATAATGCCAAGGAAAGTATAGGGGATGTTTTTAGTAATAAATGTAAGGTATTGTGAAGAAAGAAAAGTGGACGAAAAGATAGCTTGCCGCTGGCAGGGACCGAACCTGCGACCTTCGAATAACGTGTCCGATGCTCTCCCAACTGAGCTAGCGCGGCGGCCATCCCCCCGTCTACTTTATAGGGTATATGTGTGCATTTAAACGTGGGAGCGTCAGTCAGCGCCGCCAGTAGCCATGACGGCGAGTGTGGAACACTCTTTTTCTGCCTTGTTGGCGTCACGTAGCACGTGAACTTATTACGAGCTGGCAGCTGACCAATAATCCCTTGCATACTACCTCAAATCATCAAGTCTGCCACAACGAGACCCTCGCTATGAATGAAGGAAAGAAGTGTTAATTTCAAGGGCTCGTTTTCTTTGTTATACACAATATTAATGAGAACTAACAGACAATAATGCCAAGGAAAGTATAGGGGATGTTTTTAGAAAAAGAGTGTTCCACACTCGCCGTCATGGCTACTGGCGGCGCTGACTGACGCTCCCACGTTTAAATGCACACATATACCCTATAAAGTGGACGGGGGGATGGCCGCCGTGGTAGCTCAGTTGGTAGAGCATCGGACGCGTTATTCGAAGGTCGCAGGTTCGGTCCCTGCCCGCTGCAAGCTATCTTTTCGTCCACTTTTCTTTCTTCACAATACCTTACATTTATTACTAAAAACATCCCCTATACTTTCCTTGGAATTATTGTCTGTTAGTTCTCATTCATGATTTGATAATGCTTGCCAAATGAGCCCCATGTCATCCTTATTCTTCTAGTTATTTCACTCTCATAGTTCGGCTCCGCTGTTACTACCTGTGCTAAGTAGACGTACTCCTTTACAACTTCCAGTATCTCGCCCCCTATCGCAAATCGCTGTTCTCTGCCAAGATTGTTCCACATTACTTTAGTTTTAAGCATATTAATTTTCAGACCTACTCTTCTATTTTCAGTATACAGTTCTGTAATCATCAGCTGTAATTCGTCTCCCGCGTTACTCATCAATGCAATGTCATCAGCGAATCGCAGGATTTCTTCCATTATGTTTATATAGGCTTCGTCGATGACCTGATTCCGCAGTGCCTGCATGACTGCTGATGTCTCCACCGAATCAAATGCCTTCTCGTAATCTATGGAGGCTATGTGTAGGGGTTGGTTGTATTCCGCGCATTTCTCTATCACCTGATTGATACTATGAATATGGTCTTTTGTTGAGAAACCTGTACTAAATCCTGCCTGGTCCTTTGGTTGAGTGAACTCTAATGTCTTATTAATTCTGCTAGCAATCACAACGGACAGTAAGCTGATGGGCCTGTAATTTTTCAGGTCCTTGACGTCCCCTTTCTTGTGAATCAGGATGATATTGGCATTCTTCCAAGATTGTGGTATCCTCCCCGTCGAGAGACACTTCGTATACAGGGTGGCCAGTTTTTCTAACATAATCTCTCCACCGTCTTTCAACGGGTCTGATGTTATCTGATCCTCACCAGCGGTTTTGCCTCTTTGCATTCCCTTTAGAGCTTTCTTTACTTCTCCTGTCAATACTGGTGGGATGTCAGATTCCTCTGGGATATTACTGCTTCTTACGTTATCATCCTGACTGTCTCGGCTGCTGTACAGATCTCTGTATAACTCTTCCGCTACGTCAACTATTCTATCCTTATTGGTTGCGACCTTGCCTTCCTTGTCCCGTAATGCATACCTCTGATTTTCGCCTATGCACAGTTTTGTCTTCGTAGCTTTGAGGCTTCTTCCGTTCTTTAGAGCATGCTCAATTCTCTCCATATTATACTTTCTTATGTCGGCTACTTTACGCCTATTGATTAACTTCGAAAGCTCCTCCAGCTCTATTTTGTCTGTTGCATTTGAGGCTTTCATGGCTTGACGTTTCTTAATGAGGTTTTTCGTCTCTTGGGTTAGCTTACCAGTGTCCTGTCTAACGACTGTACCACCGACTTCCACTGCACACTCCTTAATGATTGTCACAAAAGTCACATATGCTTAACATTGCCTGCGCATAATGTCCTAAGATACGCCATGAAACGGTTTTTTTTTCTTACGCCCAAGGCGAAAGCGCTCTAATTTTTCTCTAAAAATGGTGTGCCGTGAGCGTACGTGCACCGCTTAGTGTGTGTTAGCGTGAGCCGTAAGACGAGCATCCGAGCTGCGTGCCTGATCATGTGTTCTTGTTTTGTCTATTATTGTACTGCTTGCCGTGAAGGTCACCGCCAGCAGAGCCTGAGCCTTAAGACGAACATCTGAGCTACGTGACGTGCTTTTGTTTTGTCTAGTACTGAACTGCTTGCCGTGAAGGTCACAGCCAGCAGAGCCTGAGCCTTAAGACGTGCATCCGAATTACGTGCCAGATCATGTTCTTCTGTTTGTGTTTTGTCTGATACCACCAGACTTTGTGCCCGAGCCACGTTTCAGATCATGTGCTTTTGTTTGTATATTACTAAACGGCTTGCCGTGAAGGTCACCGACAGCGTAATCTGAACCACGGGACGTTGTATCCGAGCTACGTCTTAGACCGTGTGCCTACGCGACCGCGTGACTGGTGTTTTGTGTGTGAGTTAATGGTTCGCTCGTGAAGGACACCGAAAGTGAAGTGTGAACCATGCACGGTAGCAACCAGTGCCTACGTGACCATTTCAAGGATGCATCGAAACTACACTCTAAGCTGGGACCGGCGCCCAGAGAACGTGTAAAAAACGACCCCATCCTATGTTTCATGAGTCTGCTCTGCGCTGGAGAAGAAATCCACGCTGGGGGACTCCCGGGGCGCAACGCAGCAAACAACACGCCGAAAACCCATCACCCCGAGTCATCGCGGAGCCGCCGCCGACCCGTCTCGCCAGCTTCAAGGGTCACTTATGCTCGGTGCCGGTGTCGAAGGACTCTGCTGCGCCCGGTTACGTATGTCATTCGCTTGAACTTAGTAGACTGCGGACTCTAATTGCAACAACAGCAGCTTGATTTGGGCGAGTTGGTTCATGCTGAATAAATCTAATTATTTGCTCGGCTCTTGCTGTTTGATAATTCATCTGATACTGCTCAGTGTCTTGACACATTTGAATTTTCATGCATGCTGCACTTATCTGAATAATTTTGGAATGTGTAATTAGTTCACCCTTGTATTCTAGATAACTGTTCTGTTCAATTGGGAATATCTTTTTCTTTGTTTCAACTCATTATTAAAGTTTTTTTGTGTTCTTTGATTGGAGAAGGCCCTTGACTCTTTTATACCGGCGATTGGCGCAAGCCATACATAAGAGGCCCAACCCCCATGCCACATCTTGGGAGAAGCTTGTGCTTCGGCCCCCATTCGTAACAATGATACTAGTCAGATTATCATTTATTGCGTCAACGCTAAGGTCGGTTTCCTCGGTTAAAGCCGCGTACCTATTCTGAAGTGAAACTCTGAATTCCTGTACTTTCCCTCTCAGAGCGAGTTCATTAATAGGCTTCTTGCGTATCAGTTTCTGCCGTTCCTTCCTCAAGTCTAGTTGAATTCTATATCTTACCATTCTATGGTCACTGCATCGGATCTTGGTAACTACTTCTACATCCTGTACAATGCCCGGGTGGACGCACATTATGACGTCTATTTCATTTTTAGTTTCGCCGTTAGGACTCCTCAACGTCCACTTACGAGTAGCCCGTTTTCTGTAGAAGATATCCAATATTGGTAAATTATTGCGTTCTGCAAACTCTACTAGTAACTCCCCTCTGGCGTTTCTAGAGCCGATGCCATATTTCCCAACTGCATGATCTCCAGCATGCTTCTTGCCTACCTTTGCATTAAAGTCGCCCATCAGTACAGTATACTGCGTCTTTACCTTACTCATTGCTGATTCTGCGTCTTCGTAGAAGCGTTCAACCAGTTGATCATCATGGTTGGATGTAGGCGCGTAGGCCTGTATCACCTTCATCCTGTACCTCTTATTAAACTTAATTACGATACATATCACCGTCTCATTAATGCTATAGTAATTCTCTATATTGCCAGCTATATTTTTATCAATAAGGAACCCCACTCCTAGTTCTCTTCTGTCAGCTAAGCCACGATAGCATAGGACATGTCCGTTCTTCAGCACTGTATAAGCCTCATGTGGCCTCCTAACCTCACTGAGCCCTATTACACCCCATTTAACACCCTCTAATTCCTCGAATGGAACAGCTAGACTCGCCTCACTAGATAAAGTTTAGCGTTATACGTTGCCAACTTCAGATTCCAATGGCGGCCTGTCCGGACCCAGAGATTTTTAGCACGTTCTGCTGCATCACAGGTCTGACCACCGCCTTGGTCAGTTGCTTCGCAGCCGCTGGGGACTGAGGGCCGAGGGTTAATTGGTGTATTCATGTGGGAGGTTGTGGCCAAGTACTACACCAGGGTGGCCAATCCTGCTCTGGTGTGGGAGTGCATTACTGGCTGTGGCTGCCGGTGAGGCTGCACCCCAGGCCTTGTCAGCTTTGCATTAAGCCGCAGGCTCCACTTCAGGTGGTGCCCTTCCGTCAATTCCTTTAAGTTTCAGCTTTGCAATCATACTTCCCCCGGTACCCAAATACTTCGGTTTCCTGCAAGCTGCCCGCCGAGTCATTTGAGTAATTCAGGCGGATTGCTGGTTGGCATCGTTTATACCCAGGCGGATCGCTGGTTGGCAGCTTGTCCTTTATTAAGTAATTTGCGCAATGGAATGAGCAAAAGTTCTTATCTTTGGCTGACGGATAAACCAGGCAAACGGAAATACCATATATGCTATGTGAAAAAAACTCAAGAAAAGGCGTAGCCGCAATGTAAGATTTTTGTACCAATACACGAACAATATAAACAAGAAATATTCTTTCAAGATTGTGGCAATCTGACGACTCGTGCTGTGGAAAATAAAACGCAGAGGGTGGAAAAGTGCGGGAAAGAGGGTCAGCCTAAGGCCAACTAAGGAATAGCGGGCTGCTCTACAGTATAGGTAGGGAGCGTGGAGAGAAAAGCACATTTAAGAAAAAGAAGCAAAAAAAAAAAAAAAAAAAAACGTTCGCTACTGCGGCCCCGGAAGCTCCCGGTGGCGAGAGGGAAACTTCTTTTTTTCTTTTTTCCACTGTTCTCCGGTTTTCTTTCTCGGCGTTTCCTAGCGCCGCAAGGGCAAAATGGTGGAGCCGCCTCGTCCTTCGAAGCGGCATCAGAACAAGCCGCACAACTGCAGGCAGGCCGTCGATGCCCAGCAGTGCTTTTGCCGCCAATATAGGAAAATGGGACACATGTCCAAAACAGCACCACTAAAGTACTTGCGTTTGTCAAATTTACCTGTGTACGTCTAGGTAGCAACAAATTTTTACGTTAACGCGAATTTATCTTTGTTTTTTAAGTGCAACGTAGTTACACCTTTACCTCCCATAGATACTAAGCTCTGGCTGAAACCAGGGAGCTATACAGTTACAGCGGGCTTACTTGATAATTGGGCTGAAACGTGAGTTTCAGCCCAATTATCAAGTAAAATGGAGCGTGATAAAACCACGAAAATTATTTTAAAAGAGTGCTTCGACAAGCAAGGAAAATAACAGACTCATAAGATTCTATTTAACTTGTTCTTTGAGGGGAATAAATATTGTGGCCGAGAAGTGCACCGTTTTTTCTCTAGGCGCGCTCAAAATTTGTCATATATCGAAGTTTTTGTCCTTGTTTGATGCTTAAAACGGATTCTTACAGAAAATTTGATGGCATAAATATTAACTCGTGAAATTTGATTACAATTATTGCAAACTCAGTGGCTACAGTTAGTCAGTTGCAGTAGGTAAGGCAGTGTAATTTGAAGGCTGTATTTCTGCGTAATTAGATGAACTAGAACTTTGTGCACTCTGCTTTTCTGTTTGCATGAATACGCGTATTGCTGTAGAAATGCGTGGCTTCAGGTCTTTTTTACCGCTTATCATCCTCAGCAGACTCTAGTTCATGCTCGTAAACTGTTGCGCGGAAAGACGTAGACAGGGAACACCAAAAAACACAAAAAGACACACACGGAGCGCACACTGTCAACAAATTTTATTAGCAAAGCGACGTGACCTTATATACCTGGTAAACCTCAATGCGCATGACAGCAAGTAAATACCAACAACACGGTCCACTCAATATACACGTGTTGTGCCACACAGATAGGCGATTTCCTTGTCGGAAAGTGAGATGGACGCTTGGCTGACGCATTTTTCTTTTAAGCCCGAGATCTTGTGAGCCTCGATAATGAGACGCGACATTTCGTTGTTGTTATTTGCGATTATGTTGCACTTGTCAAACTCCGGAATACAGCCACAACTATTGCAATGAATTGCAAGCCATCCCCCCGTTTTGTTTTTTACATTGTTGGCGTGCTCACGAAGCCTGTCGTTTATACATCGGCCCGTTTGTCCTACGTAAGAACGGCTGCATGTTAAAGGAATTTCATAGACGAGGCCTTCATTGCATTTCACATATTCAGGTTCTTAGTGCAGGTTTTCTTATCTTTACGATTTGCGTTTGTCATCTTGCACACCTTGGCAAGTTTCTGCGGAGCGGAAAACACTAATTTAACATCTTATCTTTGGGCGATCTTTTTAGTGTTGTGGGAAACCTGGTGGATATACGGAATAACCGCGAACTTCTTTTTTTCTTGTCCATTCTCTCGGGAAGTGGGTAGGTCGCATGTGCTAGACGCCCTGAGATTCCTCAGGAGCTTTTCCGCTACCGACACGATTAAGAGCTTCGGATACCCTGCTTCTAAGAGCCGTGTCATCTGCTGGTTTAGGCATTGGTCCATTTGGTGGGGGCAAGACTTTTCCAAAGCATTTTTCATGCAGAGGTTCGCGACAGCTCTCTTGACTAATTTCGAGTGGGCCGACCTGAAGGGTAGAACGGGTTTATTGGCCCGGGGCTCATAGCCCCAGCATACGTGGCTTCCTTCAAAGAAGAGCCTGACATCTAGGAAACGAATGCTATTTTGGCTAGGAAGTTCATGGGTGATCAGTAAGGGCTTCAAGCAACTTCTAGCAACAGAAAGAACGTTTTCTGCTTCCTGATTAAAAACTGCCGGGTCACATTCTAAAAGAAACAAAAAATCATCAACAAATCTAAAAGCTTTTACCACCTTCGTGGACGTCAGATCAGTAGCGAGTGCCTTGTCAAGTCGCGCTAAAAACAGATCGCTCAGGACGGGTGCTATGCACGAACCTATGCAGATGCGTTTTTTATGCAAAAAGCATTTGTCCTCCCATTCGATGAAGGTAGATCTGAGATAAAACTGGAGCAGCTCAAGAAAGTGGCCGCTCGAAACACCGGAAGCATTTTGAAACGCTACGTCGCCGACATCGTCAATAGCGCTTTGAACGCAGCCTAGTAAGCCCTCAGGAGGTAAACTGTATAACAGGTCAGTGATGTCAATTGAAAAACCTTGAAGGTTTCTTGCAGGGTGATCTTTAATGAACTGTAGGACATTATTGGAATTCTTGATGATCAACGGGTCATCAATCGGTAAACGTTTGAGCTGCTTCTGTAGGAACAGGGCTATTTCCTTTTGCCATGTGTCATGCTCAGACACTATAACTCTAAGCGGGCTACCTACTTTGTGTGTCTTAGCAGAAAAGAAGACTTCGAGCAGATTTTTACTGCTCCTATCAATATTTTTCTTTAACTGATCTAGGTTCAGCCGAGAGCACTATTTCTTAGCCTCGTTTTTCCTGTTCTGCATGGAAATCCCTTCGACATTATTAAAACACTTAAAGATCGCTTGCCTGGCTTTTTTGCTGTACGATCCGGAGGTCAAAACAGCGAAACCACCCTCTTTGTCCGCTTGCAACACACATAGATCGTGGTCAGTCAGGTAACGCACCGCGCGCTTCACAGGCAGTGAAGTGTTCGTTATATTGCACCTCCGAAGCACATCCACACCTTGGGAGATGCAATTCCTGGCTTCGTCTTCTGAAGCAAACTGGGAGACTTGTCGGACGTAGGCAAGTAGTTCCGGCGGCTCTTTCTTTCCTTGCACGGCGAATTTTGGCCCTAGACTGAGCAGTCGACGAACGTAGTCCGGTAGTTCCACGTCCTCGGCAATGTGGACGGGACACGTCGGGGAAGCTTTTTCTTTTTCTTTCCGTACCCGACTACGGAGTACTCTCATCTGCAGCTGCCAGAGAAATTCTGTGGTACGATCCCCGATGAGCTGAAGTTCCCGCAGGGCTCTCCCAGCCTTGAGTGGTGGCAGTGTCTGGTTTATCTGTACAGACCGGAGTTCCCTGTATATACGCGCTTGTCGAAGAACCTCGGACCTGATAATTTTACACACTCTGGCTCCATGCCCTGCCGATGGGGAGAATCCACCAAACAGAGCGATGACGTCCTCCGGTAATATGCGATTCTTGATGCAAAATCTCAAAGTTCTTGCTCTGCACACTGTCACGGCAATGAGTGCGGTAGTGGTATGAGGGTCACAGGAACGAAGAAAAGAGGGGCCCGAAGAACTAGAAATGAACTTGAGAAGGGTGTGGACTTGGGCTTGTTGGTTTGTCATACTCGTAAACTGTTGCGCGGAAAGACGTAGACGGGGAACACAATAAGACACACACACAGAAGCAGGGTATCCGAAGCTCTTAATCGTGTCGGTAGCGGAAAAGCTCCTGAGGAATCTCAGGGCGTCTAGCACATGCGACCTACCCACTTCCCGAGAGGATGGACAAGAAAAAAAGAAGAAGTTCGCGGTTATTCCGTATGTCCACCAGGTTTCCCACAACATTAAAAAGATCGCCCAAAGAGCAGATGTTAAACTAGTGTTTTCCGCTCCACAGAAACTTGCCAAGGTGTGCAAGATGACAAACCCAAATCGTAAAGATAAGAAAACCTGCACTAAGAACCATAAAACTGAATATGTGAAATGCAATGAAGGCCTCGTCTATGAAATTCCTTTAACATGCAGCCGTTCTTACGTAGGAAAAACGGGCCGTTGTATAAACGACAGGCTTCGTGAGCACGCCAACAATGTAAAAAACAAAACGGGGGGATGGCTTGCAATTCATTGCAATAGTTGTGGCTGTATTCCGGAATTTCACAAGTGCAACATAATCGCAAATAGCAACAACGAAATGTCGCATCTCATTATCGAGGCTCACAAGATCTCGGGCTTAAAAGAAAAATGCGTCAGTCAAGCGTCCATCTCACTTTCCGACAAGGAAACCGCCTATCTGTGTGGCACAACACGTGTATATTGAGTGGACCGTGTTGTTGGTACATGCTTGCAGTCATGCGCATTGGGTTTTGCTGGGTATATAAGGTCACGTCGCTCTGCTAATATAATTTGTTGACAATGTGCGCTCCATGTGTGTCTTTTTGTGTTTTTTTCTGTTCCCCGTCTACGTCTTTCCGCGCAACAGTTTACGAGTATGACAAACCAACAAGCCCAAGTGGACACCCTTCTCTAGTTCATGCTTTGCGGTATCGCAAGGATTTCCAAATCGCCAACATATCACGAGATGGTGTCGCTAAAATTATGCCTTCACACCTGAACATTTAGTACTCTTTTTTCGTTTACGACGACGCCGAATCAACTATGCGACGTGCTTGAACGAGAAAGCGGTACCCACATTGAAATGATTTTGGCGAATGGACGGTACGATGGTTAGACCTAGCGCCATACCGACACGGGCATGTACTCACCTATTAGAGTGCATACAAGTCTCGTAAGGCGAAATGCTTATGTATATCATGTAGGCATACTACAAACATTTGATACTGTGCTAGCACAACGGAATAAGCTGTAATCTGAGGACGCGCATGACGTACGCATACATGCGAAGACGGTGCGGCTAGCAGACGCTGCTCGATCTCGCCGCCAATAGCCTTGCGTCGCTAAGAGCTATCGCCATAAAATAAACGCTGCCCGGCACCTGGCTGCCCTCGTTCAATTGCAAAAAACAGAAAAAACGACAACGTCTCGCACACCCTCCTCGCCCACTCGGCCTTGACGTCGGCGCCTGCGCAAAGCTTATTCCCATGTGCCACGTTTATCTAAGAAGGAAACGCTGTACTAAAACCAAATGATTCGTTATCTGAACACGCAAGCATGCGGCGAAGATAACCACCGCACAGCATGCGTGGCAAAACTGGGCCGGTTTAGTTAAGCCGTGTGTTGCTCTATGCCAGGTTGGAGTTGTTCAGCTCATTTGCGGGGTGCGGAAACATTCGGAGGACAGTCTTATCGGCGCTGTGGAAGTTTGCTAGAAATACGTTGCAGCTGAATACTAAATTGAACGACAATGTACTGTAGGCCGCAAAAGTTCTGTCAGCTTGGGCAGTAACTCCACCGAGAACTGCATGAGAACAAAATTCTTTGCGAAATTGGCAAGCTGTGTATAATGGTCAATGTTTATCTTGATATCTTATACGTCGTGAAAAGTGGCCATATATACAAGGACAACCGCAGTGCCGGAAAATTGCGACAGTCAAAGGAAGGACGTCGAAATGCACAAAAAATGGTTGGTACCTGCCGTGAAACGAGCTTTACAGGAACAGACCACAGCGCTATAAAGGCTCACAGGAGGCGCGCGTTCTGCTGCTGGAAATGACGTGCGCAAAGGGTTCCTCCGCACAACTTGAACAGTGCTCCTCTGCGCCATATGTTTCGGCCCTCGCATCCGAAATAATCGTGGACGCAATCAACAGCAAGATAGTACCTTCATGAGTCAGTGGGACAACGCTTTCCCACTTTTGAAAACCCTCTCATGAGCGAGCGGTACATATATGTGTCCGACTTATTTTCGGCGAAGTACTCGTTTGATTTTGAAGAAATTTGATTTCTTCTATTTCTTCGTGGTTTATACGTATAAACCACAGCCGGTCTTTATATCGTCGCGTCAAAAAATATAGGCGCACCTACAGAGGGCGAAAGACCCCAATTATGCATAACAGATGGGTGAAGAAATGGTGGGTGCTTAACAGCGCAAACGACAGGAGAGGATACAGAGCGCTGAACTACCAACAATTTATTTCTTGCGAAAGTCTTCGCTTTTATACAGTCACCAGTTCCACCAGTCATGCGCGAAACACAATGATATTGCACATCGCAACACCAAGCCAAGGAATAACTTTTCTTTATCGGTGAGCGCGACAGAAGCGATGCTTACACAATCATCTTTTAATGCAAAAATCTTTTCTGCCTCGATGATTTCGCGTGTGGTGCGATCCCTGCATTTTGCGACAATGGTGCAATCTGGAAACTTTGGCCTGCACCCACACGTGCTGCAATGAGCAGACAGCCACCCTTGTTTTCACGATAAACGGCAGCGCACACCGGCTTAAGACAGATACACAAAACACGAAAAAAGGACGACACCAGCGCTGCTCTGCCAGATGCTACACGCATGCGCAACAAGATGCTATATAAGCAACTGTGGTGGTCAATGAAGATTCAGCGCTGGTGTCGTCCTTTTTTTCGTGTTTTGTGTATCTGTCTTAACCCGGTGTGCGCTGCCGTTTATCGTGAATATGACCAAGCAACTAGCCCACAAGTATATTTTAAGCACCCTTGTTTATACCGATCCACATTGTACAGATGTTCCTTCAGCCTCTCATTTACACAACGACCTGTTTGGCCGACGTAGTATCTTCCACACGACAACGGTAGCTCATACACTACATGGTGACTGTATAAAAGCGAAGACTTTCGCAGGAAATAAATTGTTGGCAGATCAGCGCTCTGTCTCCTCTCTTCTATCCCCTCCGCTCGTTTGCGCTGTTAAGCACTCTTTGTCATGTTGTACCAACACGCCCAATCCTACTGTCTCTTAAGGAATGAAGGTTACCAAAAATGATCTTCGTAACGAATGATGTGCAGTGAAGTCGTCCGCAAAAGTTCATGAACACGTGATGGCTGCTATGTGACGGGGAAGGTCACTCCATACCGCATTGTGGGAAGACAAAATGAGGCAGCAAAAGCAGCAGTGCGAGCACGTGCAAGTGAATAAGGATGTCTCGTGCGGTGAGATATGCGCGTCGGTGGGATTAGGTGAGTTGCTTCATTGAGGGAACCACAAATTTACGAAGCAAACAGAGGCTGGCGATGCGGCGACGCGCAGAAAGATTAGCAAGATCACTTTCACCTATTAGGGATGATATGCTTGTGTCACGTATGTATGTGAAGAATAAATGAACCTAGTACGTGGCACGATTTCGTACAGATTTAAACATGGGGAGTGGTTTTCAGCGCAAACGACGAAACACAGAGAAGAAGGAGGAACAAGAACACCAGCGCTGTCTCACAACAAACTTTATTAGCAACGAAACCGCACATTTTTAAAGCACAACAACGTTGCTAATAAAGTTAGTTGTGAGACAGCGCTGGTGTTCGTGTTCCTCCTTCTTCTCTGTGTTTCGTCGTTTGCGCTGAAAACCACTCCCCATGTTTAACGCAATCCGACTCGCCCAAATGTCGGTTCTTCGCACAGATTCCCGTTCGCTAGACAAGTACACCTAATGCGGGCTCCAGACGGGCGTTGCATATTCTAGTTTAGATCGCATGAGATATTTGTGCACCAGAACATTTATGTCTTAAGGTGCATGACGCAAATGACGCTTGAGAAAACTGAGAGGTCTGTTCGCGCATCGTATGATGTTGTTGATGTGTGCGTTCCAGGAAAGGTCGGAGGATAAGGTGACGCCTATGTATTTATATGGTTGTACTTGTTCAACAGTGGAGATTAGGTATGAGAATGATGAAATATTGCGCTGCCGTTGAAATGAGACGAGTTTGCATTTAGTTGGATCAAGCTTCATTAGCCAAAGCATACACCACTCTTTATGAAGGTCCTGTTGGAGTGCAGATGGATCAAAAATTTCAGTACCTGTGTGATAGATGACACAATCATCGTCAACTAAACGGATATGGGAAGGATGGACGGGAACAGGAGGCGTGCGAGTGCAGTGTTATGCATTCCCCTAGGACGACTCGAAGCCATCCGGTACGACAAGAGCTACTCGTCTCCGTTGCTCTCTGTCTCGTGTCTTACTTTGCGCTGTTAGCACAATTAAAAAAAACGACAAGAGCTACTGCGCGAAAGTGGCAATGAACAACACAGAACAGACGTGTTCTTCGAACTCGGTTTTTCCCCATATATCTCTTGCCATGACACACCATCTAGGCAAAGCCGGCACACTTCCGTCCCGTATGCTTGCAGTTTATGTGAGACGAACTCCGGCTGCCGCGTTCCTCCGCGTTTGCCTCGGCAAACGCGAAAATTGACCGTCGTCGGCGGCGTCATCGTCCCGCGTCGACGGGGTCAACACGAGTGATGCAAAAATCATCATCCCCTGATGACGCCACCATACTTGTGATGGCGCCGAAATTTGCGACGTCATCATGACATCGCATAAGGTGACGTCACATGATGAACTCGTGACATCACATTCGCGCTTCGTCACCTGGTTACACTGCATCTGATCTGCAGTTCACTGCAGTTTACACTGCATCTGCACTGCGTCCAATCACGGAGGCATTGCAAAACCAGCCGAGGTGCAGAAAGCTTGCAATGCCTCCGGCTTTCCTTTTCTCCACTTTTACTTATGCCCTCCTCCTTCCGGTCCGTGATTTCGACGAGGCTGTCCCGTCACGTGTTGCGTGAATATTCGGCAAGAACCTTATGCATGATGCTCGCAGAGTCAATCTTTATGCTCTTCGCAAATGTACGGATTGGTTTCGGATGTATTTCTTGCCCTCTTCTAGCCTTTCCGGTCCGAGGCTAGACACAGTATGGAAAACCGCCAGCAGACCTGCGTGCTCCTTTCCGCTATCCCCTGCGGCCGTATTAACGTCACCTCTTCCATTAGGCGATGCCAACAGACGTTGTCGGGTGGGCGGAAAAGACAGCTGTTTTTGCTTCTCGTGTGGCAAGGAGGAGAGGCGAGGCGACGAAAGGAGCGTGGCGAATAACAGAAAGAAACGCGTAATTGGCCGCCTTTCTATTATCAAGTCCGTGAAACTTTATTTGACCAAAGGATTCGGGCGCGCAGTACGTCTCAGGGTCCCCGCACGACTTGACTGCGCTTTGTGTTCATGAGGTCATGCAGTTTAATGGCGGCCCGTTCAGTGGCGATCTTCTGCTTGGCCGGCTCGGTCGAGCGCCGCACGGTTTTCCATTCCTCCCATGTGGTCAGTGGCTTCGGAGCCCGCGGGGGGGGGGGGGGAGGTCAGCCGGGCACTCGAGGAGAATGTGGGCAGCACAGCACGGGGCACCCGGGTGGATGTGGGAAAAAGGGGGAGGGAAGGGCCATAATATTTGGTGAAAAGTGTCGAGAGTCGGCAAACTGACTCAGGAGTCGACTCACTATGACTCACTGGGACTCAGGCTGAGCCGTTAGTCTGAGTATGAGAGTCATGGTGAGTAATATTTTGGAGAGTTTCAGTGCGAGTCAGTCCGGTTGAGAGAAATATTGGTGAGCCTCAGTCCGAGTGAGCCCTAAGCGAAAAAAAAAAACAATTTCTTGAGTGAGTCTTAGTAAGCTCCACTTCTTTCCCTACCTTTTGTTTATCTCCATACCCCCGTCTAGTCCCTCGTATTTTGATGCAACTAGCGTTTACATGCCAGCTGAATATTAATGGATCAGAGGCGTGAATTATAAAAAAGGAAAGGGGGGAGACTTGACCTGTCCCGCAATCTTTTTCACGGGAAGTTCTTGATAAAAATATCTTGTATGAGATATCTTTATCAGGATATTGTCTCGTATATCTTAATGTATA